>NW_026057579.1:213826-426008 GCF_023721935.1 Panthera uncia
TAAAATAAAATAAAATAAAATAAAATAAAATAAAATAAAATAAAATAACAGTTAATCTGAAATAGCCTTATTATTCACAAGTTATTTGTGGTATAATTATACAATAGGACACTGTAAAAAAAATTAAAATTACTTTATAGAAATATACACATTAATTAATGTGAAAAACGTTTATGATGTGTTGTTACATCATAACACATATACAAATCATCTACCATATAGGTTCTTTGTTTTAATATATATCTAAACAAATATGCCATATATACAATTTGAAACTCTCTGGGTCATGGGATTGTGAGTTATTGTTTTTTATTTTCTTAGCTGTGCTCATCAGTAGTTTCTTATTACTCTGATATTAAAATATTTTTATATAAGCTTGATGTTGCTTTTAAAACTCCAAAAATAAGATCAGACTGTCTTGCTCCACTTTAAGCAAACAAAAGGCTATTACACTCTGTTAAAAGCCCCAATCAATCTCAAATGTTCTATGCTAATGGAGAGTAAACATAACCATAATAACTAAAATTAATGTGTGTATATATGCATGTATATATATATATATATATATAACTATTATAAATGTGAGAAGTTGAGACAAGCAAGATGTTAAAAATAGAGTTTAATTTGCTATTTCTAGCAAATACAAAGTAGAAATAAGTATGTTTAAATAATATGAAGAATATAATTTCTAAGCTGGAATTGATGGCTATATACTATAATTATATTTTACAAAGAAAGTAAATATTTTCTAGTACTACTGAAGGTTTACAAAAATTGGCCATATGTTAGGTTTAAACAGATTTTCAATAAATTCAAAAAAGCATAAACTATGCTGATAACATCCTTTGTCCATGCTCTAATCAAAGGGAAATTAATGATGTGGCTCAGCACTTTAAAACATTTATATAAAGAATTCCTGAGTCAAGAACATCAGAATTTAAATCTCTATTTTAGAGAACAAGGAAATGAACTTAATATACATAGAAATCTGTGTGATGCAACCAAACAGTTCTTAGGATTAAATTTATAGAATTGAATAAAAAATTAGAAACTACATAAATTAGGGGCACCCGGGTGGCTCAGTCAGTTAAGCTTCTGACTCTTGATTTCGGCTCAGGTCATGATCTCACAGTTCATGAGATCGAGCCCTCCCCATGTCCAGGCTCATGTCCTGCAGCATGGGGCCTGCTTGGGATTCTCTCTCTCTCCCTCTCTCTTTCTGCCCTTCCCCCACTCGTGTGGCTCATGTGCATATGCACTCTTTCTCTCTCTCTCTCTCAAAATAAATTAATAAACATTAAATAGAAAAAGAAGCTACTTAAATTAGTTGACTTAAAATTTTAGGAAAATAAAGGTCACAAGGAAGAGCAAAAATAAAAAAAGCAAATAATAAGATAAAGGTAGAAATAAGTAAATTATGACAAAGAACTAGTGTTTGCTCTTGGGGAAAATTAACAAGACACAATTATTCCAACTTTAAGAAAAAAACAAAAAGTTACAAATGAAGAAAATAAAGTAACAGATACTTTGTCATAGTTAAATAATAGGACCCAAACTTTTTTAAAACTAAAAAGTTAACTAAAACAAAAGGATAAATGATAGATTTTTAATATTTGCATCAATTATTAGAGGCAAAGGTTTATTTTGTAATATGAAAATTACTCATTCAAATTTAAAAGTAAACTCCAATATATAAATGATTACAGTTTGAACCGATCTTGTAAAGTTTATTTATCTATTTTATGAGCGAGACTGTGAGCTGTCAGTACAGAGCCCAACATGGGGCTTGATCTCACAAATTGTGAGATTATGACCTGAGCCAAAACTAAGAGCCAGACACAACCAACTGAGCCACCCAGACACCCCTGAACATATATTTTAATGGAAAATGGTAAATGTGGAATCACATTTGCCCTTGCTAATAATCAAAGAAATGGAAATTAAATTCTCCCAAAGCAAACATTTATACTCCCTAACCTTGTAAAAATAAATGTTAAAGGTTCATGAAATCATATTTGAGTTGAATGGGAAATTTAAAATCTTTCAAAATCCAGAAACTATTCATGCATTTTAATGGCTAGTCTCCCTCCTGGGAGTTTATCCCCAGGAAATAACACAACTGGGGAGGAAAATTATAGTCCTACATATGTTCTTAAAATGTAAACAAAACTGTGGACCATTTAAGTCTATGGGAAAATGTGGCACATCAGCTCTATAGTATGTTATGCTATACGATAAGTACTGTACAGAGCCATGGATACATATTTATGAGAAAAGTTAGCTGAAAGAGGGCAGAATATAAAATGTTTACACGTATTACTTGAACCATGTAAAAGACGAATGCCTTTTAAGAAACAAAACAGAAAGGAAAAAGGAAAAATCAATTACTTCTATATTAAAATATTAAGATTCTAATTTTTAATATTATTTTCTCTTAAAGATAAAATTAACTCAATGTGGATTTTGATTGAATATTTGCTTTACAATTTACAAGTAATAAATAAAAAATCTAAACTGGTTGAGTGAATTACAACGATCACTCTGCTTTCTTCCACAGATTGTAGTAGAAGAATTCCTAGAAGATATAAATAACATCCTGAACTCCGGTGAAGTGCCCAATTTATTTGAAAAGGATGAGCTGGAACAGGTTTTAGCAGCCACCAGACCACGAGCGAAAGAAGTAGGAATTTCCGAGGGGAATAGAGATGAGGTAGGACACAATGGTGATAGGCTTTACTAAAACACAAAGTTGTGTTAGCCTTTTTTTCTTTTTCTTTTAATTATCTACATCTCCCTTTGAGGAGTCCATGGATGGATTTTTGCCCCGAATATAATTGTCTTCCTTTGTAATTCTATGTATTTTACTTCCTACATTCGAAGCATTGCTACACCAGACTTCCAGAGAGATCAGTGGGAAGCAGAAAATAGAATCCCTACTGCCCCATGGATGTCAGAGCCTTGTCCAAACAGGACAGTTTGCCTTATCCTTCTTTAAACACAGATGTATTTCACACGTCCTCAGTGCCCTGCCTGAGGAATCCAGTATTTTGGATCCCCTTGCCTATTCGCAAGGTTATAGCACCTAAAACAGAAATGGATTCCCCCACCTCTCCCCAGCCAGCCCCATCTCAGAAACAACCCAGCTCCTGTCCTCTCCCGTTTCTCCACCACGGTGCTAGATTCTGTGCACTGCCATCGGTCTACCCTAGTGTTTCCCCTTGCTTCTACACCTTTAATTTTTTTGACCATTCTTTCTTATGTGTTTTCTTCTGTATCCTTTCGTGAGATCTCTTCTGCTAGGTCAGGGCTTCTAAGTACAGACAGCAGGGTCTACTTCAGCTGACGTAAGCAGAAAGGGCTTTATCTGAGGAACACAGAATCACTGAGAGCCCAAGAGAGGGACTCTAGGCTAAATTCCTCAGAAAGAACATGAGATGCAATTGGTAGATGTCAGCGGTCAGGGAAGCTGCTGAAGCAGGAAGCCACTGAACCGATCAGCATGTTGCTGCTTCAGCTGCCAGCTCCAAAGCCACGTGACCCCAGCCAGGTCAGAAAGCAGTGGAAATAAGGAGCCACATCAGAGATAGTTCTCCGGGTCCACGCCCCTTCTGCTAGACTCTGCACCTGCACACATAGTGGCTACCTTGCCCCGTCTCTCTTTCTTCCCGTGCCTTCTACCCCAAAGCAAAAACCTGTATGAATACCTCTCTCCACTTTATTCTAGGAGCCTCCTTAAATACACTGATGAGAAGGACCTACATCACATCCAGAACCATAGTTGCAATGGAGTCCGCAAAATGTCATTTTTAATCTTTCCAGAGGGGTCAGAACGGACATTGAAAAAAACAGTTCACATATCTACTACACTAACGCCAGTTTTATCTGATATTGGTAGACCCAGAGGCAGTAGCTAACACTTGTTGTCATTGTTACTTCACCCTTATTTTAAATTGAAAAATATCTTTTGTCAGGTGTTTCAGCACTTTATCAGCAGAGTCCGTCAGAAGCTGCACATCGTTCTCTGTATGAGCCCTGTGGGGGAGGCCTTCCGGTCCCGGTGCCGAATGTTCCCATCCCTTGTGAACTGCTGCACTATTGATTGGTTTGTCCAGGTTGGTGACATCCCAGGATACCTCTTTGGGAAGATGGATTCACTTGGTTTTAAAGGGGTAACACATTGTCCAAGAATAACTCAGGTGTACCTGCATTGGCTTTAAAGCCCACTAGGAATTTACTCATATACAAGGGATAACTATGATAGTCATTGAACAAAGGCTAAACAGAATTTCTAAAGGAAGAGGAGACTATTGAATTTAGCAATGTAGAAATTATTGGTCATCTTGACAAGAGCGGTTTCAGTGGAGTGATGAGGAGAAGGTTCAAGAGAGAAGAGAGGAGAGGAATCAGGCAGTGAACGTAGGCAACTCTTTCAAGGAGTTTTTCCCCGAAAGAACACCAAGAGATGGCTAGTAGCTACAGGGGTACATGAAGTGAAAAGTGTTTTTAAGTGGGAAACACAAATAACACATATGTGTGCTGCTAGAAACGATCCAGAAAAGAAATCTGTTGATGGAGCCAATGCCAATGCGTAGGCAAGAAGAGATGGGATTGAGTCATCAGTGCAGGGGCTGGTCTCCGCAGGGAGCATGCACAGTGTAGCCCAGAGAAACAGGAAGGAGGGCAGAGTATATGAGCACAGAGACAGGGAGATGGATAGATGTGGGGGTGAGAGCATGCTTAAGTTCTGTTTTCTTTGCTTCTGTTTCCTTTGGTGATGTGGGAAGCAAGGTCATCAGCTGGGAATGAAGTGGAAAGAGGAAGTGTTAGCAGTCTGTAGAAGCACTTATGGGCTGCACCAAGAACCCACTCAAGCCAGCTGTCACGAATTTAAAGTGAGGCCAATCGGCATGGTTGTGTGTTTCTCTCTAGCCATGCTCCACTACACAGTCACAGACATGGGGTAACAGAGAGTTGTATTTGACCAAGTTTCAGGTGAGCACAAAGAAACAAGAAAGAAGCAAAGAAGTTGAGGCGAAGAGGAGGGTGATTATAATGATGGACCCGAAGTCCTGCATGATGTAATGGACCTGCGTAATAAACAGAGTAAGGACATGAGGTCCTCGTATTGTATGTGATTGTATTCATGGAATTATTCCAAATACACCCAATCATTTATTCATTCAATTAACAAATACTGGTTGAACAACTTCCAAGTGCCAGGCAGTGTGCAGATAGCAAATGCAGACCCAGACCCCCCTCTAGTGAACCCAGCCATTCAGTTCATTAAATATTATAGACATGAGGAGGAATTAGTTAGGTAAAATGGGGGACAAAGCAAGGAAGAGTTCCAAAGAAATACATTTTCTTACTTGTTAAAATGTACACTGTAGAAATGAGCAACCGATTTTCCAAATTATATCTTTATTTACAGTGGCCTAGAGAAGCACTTCTTTCTGTATCAAAGACATTTTTCTCCAGCGTTGATGCTGGAAAAGAAGAAATGAAAGAAAAGCTTTCCCTCATGTGTGTGAACATTCACTTGAGCGTCTCCAATATGGCAGAACGCTACTACATGGAGCTCCGGAGACGGTACTACACAACGCCCACCTCCTACCTGGAACTCATCAATCTTTTCCTGACTATGCTGAGTGAAAAAAAGAAGCAGTTGGTTTCAGTAAGTTTAATATTATCAAAAAAAAAAATTTTTTTTTTTTTGCTTGAAGTCAAAACTTGCCAGAATGAGTGGAAGATCTACATACCATCTTACCTGCTGGAGCCTTCTCTATCCTGACATGTGCCCTTAACAACCCACAGCAGACAAAAAAAGTGTCTCATGCTGTCAGCCCAAAGACCTTCCCCTTCCTTGATATTTATATTTTTTGTACTGTCATTTACATGAGTGTGCCTCAGTAGTAGTGAGCATCAAAGGTAAGCAGTGAATTAGACATCTCTGTAGTATTTAATAAGAACCTTTTGTTAAGCAGTAGAGATGGAGTTTGCTGATCTATCGTGTGTCAGTATTTCCCATTAAGAGCAAGGACTTCAGGGGCACCTGGGTGGCTCAGTCAGTTAAGTAACTGACTCTTGGTTTCAGTTCAAGTCATGATCTCACGGTTCGTGGGTTCAAGCCCCACATCAGGTTCCATGCTGACAGTGTGGAGCCTGCTTGGGATTATTTCTCTCTCCCTCTCTCTCTGCCCCTCCCCTGGTCATGCTTGCTGTCTTCTCTAGATAGATAGATAGATAGATAGATAGATAGATAGAGATAGATATCTATTTTTAAAAAAAAAAAAAAAAGAGTAATAAGGACTTCAGTGTCAGCCAGGCTATATACAACTTATGTTCTGCCTCTTTCTTGCTACACAACCTCGAGCACATTTTGTAACTTCATTAGGTCTTAGTAGAAAATAAGGATAGAGGGGCGCCTGAGTGGCTCAGTCAGTTGAGCATCCAACTTTGGCTCAGGTCATGATCTCACAGTTCATGAGTTCAAGCCCCACATTGGACTCTATGCTGACAGCTCAGAGCCTAGAGCCTGCTTCGGATTCTGTGTCTCCCTCTCTCTCTCTGCCCCGCCCCTGTTCATGCTCTCTCGCTCTCTCTCTCTCTCTCTCTCTCATAAATAAACATTAAAAAACATTTAAAAAAAGAAAATAAGGGTAGAACTACCCTATGACCCAGCAATTATACTACTAGATTTACCCAAAGGATACAAAAATGCTGATGCAAAGGGGCACATGCAACCCAATGTTTATAGCAGCACTATCAGCAATAGCCAAAGTATGGAAAGAGCCCAAATATCCATCAACTGACGAATAGATAAAGATGTGGTATATGTATACAATGGAATATTACTCGGTGATCAAGAAGAATGAAATCTTGCCATTTGCAACAACATGGATGGAACTAGAGTGTATTATGCTAAGCGAAATAAGTCAGTCAGAGAAAGATAAATATCATCTCATTTCACTCATATGTGGAATTTAAGAAAGAAAACAGATGAACATAGGGGAAGGGAAGGAAATAAGATAAAAACAGAGAGGGAAGCAAACCATAAGAGACTCTTAAATACAGAGAACAAACTGAGGGTTGCTAGAGGGGTGTTGGGTGGGGAGAGGAGCTAAATGGGTGATGGGCATTAAGGAGGGCACTTGTTGAGATGAGCACTCGGTGTCATATGTAAGTGATGAATCACTAAATTTTACTCCTGAAGTCATTATTACACTATATGTTAACTAACTTGGATTTAAATGAAGTAAAATAAAATAAAATAAAATAAAATAAGAAATATCTATATCCACCCCTTGGATTGTTGTGGAATTTAAATAAAATACTGTTTGCTAAGTACTTGGAATATGATCTGACACACATGAGGTGCTCAGGAAATAGTGGCTGCCATCATCATCACCACTTTCAGGCTATTAACCTGAAATTTTCAACACTTCAAGCAAAATAAAAATAGAAGTATATACCATTAAGATATTTTTAATATTTTTCAGAGGGTTTTTACCTGGTAAATAAATGCATGCTTTGTATAACAACTTGATAAATATTTTGAAACCTGTCAGTTTGAACCAGACTTTCTGACTCACCTTCAAAAACTAGTTATTCCCAGTGTTTCCTCTACCAGGTACCACCCATTGATCCTAGTCAAAAGTTCCTTACCACTGGGAAGTAGGGTTCAGATCCAGCAACCAGAGCTAAGTCCCCAGAACACTGTCTCCCAGAACACTGACAAGTTCTCAGCTCTGTCCACCCATCTTGAGGAAACAGGTTCCTAGATATGTGGCCTCCAGGAATTCCTGTCTGAACTTGTCCCTCGTTCATTCAGCATGCTGCCAAGCTGCCCAGCTGAGGGGATAAAAATAATACAGTAGGGGCCCTCAGCCAGCCCACAGTCCAGTGACATGCCAACTGCTGTGACTAGGGGGCATGGATCCAGACTCACCATGGTGAATGTCACGCTCATTTCCTAGAGTTCTGTTACCTGAAGATTTCTGTATGTTCACAGTTTTAAGCATTACAAACTGATTTACCAATTCTGTAGATGTAAAATTCTAGTACATGAGTAAGGGATGCCAGGAAACTTACAGTTTGTAGTTATAGTTAATAACAGATATTTTTATTGTCATCTAGGCACGTGACCGGGTGAAGAATGGTCTCACCAAGCTATTAGAAACCAATGTACTAGTAGATAAAATGAAATTAGAGCTTTCAGCTTTAGAGCCTATCCTTTTTCAAAAATCACAAGATGTTGAAGCCCTGATGGAAAAATTGGCAGTGGATCAAGAAAATGCCGATCAGGTATGCTATGTTAACCGACATTGTGGGCGAGAAGGCTTTGACCACCAACTTATCACGTATATATCATGCATGAGATTGGATTTTTTTTTATTTTATATGTAATGAAAATAATTAAGTGATAGATTTAGCAATGCTTTTAAGTTGTAAAAAATCTACCCTCCATAAATACATTCTCCCTGAGAATGAGAGAACCCAATGAGTAGACAGAGGATGGTGAGAAAAGTACCCCCCACAAATAAAAAGGAACAGATTCATCTCCAAAGAAGGAACCGTTTGTTCCAATAATTTCAGCTCAGTTATCCTATCAACGTATAAGATGGACAAAGGAGGGCATAAAATGCAACATAGCAAATTCTCTTTCATTATTGGTATAATCCAAAGGGGCAAATATGACTCATTATCATTGACTTTGTTTTTAAACATTGAAATTCAAATATTGAGGGACGCCTGGGTGGCTCAGTCAGTTAGGCATCCAACTTCGGCTCAAGGAATGATCTTGCAGTTTGTGAGTTTGAGCCCGCGTTGGGCTCTGTGCTGACAGCTCAGAGCCTGGAGCCTGCTTCGGATTCTGTGTCTCCCTTTCTCTCTGCCTCTCTCTCTCTCTCTCTCTCTCTCTCTCTCTCTCTCTCTCTCAAGAATAAATAATAACATTTTTTTAAAAATTAAGAAAAAAACAAATATTGAACCCACCTAAGTAGATGTGTTTCAATGGCTAGGTCCGTAGCATTGTGCAAGAAGATGAAGCGACGGCAAAAGTGAAAGCTGAAGAGACCCAAGCAATAGCTGATGATGCTCAAAGAGACCTTGAAGAAGCTCTACCTGCACTTGATGCTGCTAATAAAGCACTGGATTCCTTAGATAAAGCAGATATATC
Organism: Panthera uncia; assembly: GCF_023721935.1. Lineage (NCBI taxonomy): Eukaryota > Metazoa > Chordata > Mammalia > Carnivora > Felidae > Panthera > Panthera uncia. Next base: position 223,005 of record NW_026057579.1, read on the forward strand.
TGAGATCAGAGTTTTTACAAAGCCCCCAGATATGGTCATGACTGTTATGGAAGCAATTTCTATTCTCTTGAATGCCAAGTGAGTAATTCAGAGTCACATGTTCCCAGAATGTATGGTGGAATTTCCTTGGTGTTTTTCTACATTGTCATTAATATGTTCTCATTCTCTTTTCCACCTTCTCATGGATGTGGTCAGTCATTCAACAAATGGATTCAACAAGCATTTTTTGGAACATCTGTTTTGTGCTAGATGATGGAAGATCTGAAGCTCTTCTCTCTGAGGCACATATAGTATAGTGGGGAGACAAACATGAAAAATAATAATTTCAAGACATGTGAGATTTGCATAGTAGTAGGAGTTCAAAAAAAAAGAGTGCTCATGGAGAGGTGTGAGCAGGTTTTTGGGAGAAGATGCTCAGGAGGAGAGTGAGACCATGGAGAGAGCTCAGGGACATTTGATGCTCATGGAATGGACTGAGACAGTGATTGCATCATGCAAGGTCTTGTATTTCAACCTGAAGATAGGTAGTTTTCAAACCTTCTTTACTAATACACATTTTTTCCAATAAAAATTGTAAGAAATATTTCTATGTAAAACCGACCAAGCAAGGGTAGAGGACCCAGAGGACCCCCCCCCCCCAGCTTCCCTGCTCACTCTCTGGCCAGCACCTCAGTAGGGCCTGGGAGTTCTTCAAAGCATGGATGAACAGCTCCAACCAGAGGGGACTGAGAACCATTGAATATTTTCGACATGATTGGATTTTCTTGTGAGAAAGACCAACTTGGCAAAAGCTCACAAGGGGCAAGTTTGGCTGAGAGACATAAAACCATTTAGAAGGTGATTGTAGTGTCCTGGCAAGAGATTTTAAGGGTCTAAACTAAGGCAAATGAGGTAAAAAGAATGTGAGTGCCAGGGCATTGTAAGAATAAAACTATTATTTCCATAATGTCTTACATTTCTAAACCTATGATTTGATCATTCTTTTCTCTACCAAAACTGGGTTGTTTGAAACATGAGTCAACCAATTACTGTCTCACCAGGAATTGTGGTATACTTAACTACCAATTACTGGAATTAGAGTATGGAGATTAAAACTACCCACTAATTAGGATAATATCTTAGTGTTCTCAGAAGAACACATTTCTTTTGTTCTTAAATCACTTTATTACAGTGCTATTAACATCATGTCTGTCTTTCAGACCTGATTGGCCAACAGCAAAGCAACTTCTTGGTGACTCTAACTTTCTAAGAAGACTTCTAGAATATGATAAGGAAAATATAAAGCCTCAGATATTGGCAAAACTTCAGAAGTATATTAACAATCCTGATTTTGTGCCTGAAAAAGTAGAGAAAGTGTCCAAAGCATGTAAATCCATGTGCATGTGGGTAAGAGCGATGGATCTATACTCTAGGGTAGTCAAAGAAGTCGAACCAAAGAGACAAAAACTCCGTGCTGCACAGGTATATTATTTGTGTTGTAATATTTAATAGAATTAAAGGCCATAATCATTAATCATTCTAGCTCCTGTGACTTTACACAATATAGACAACAGTGCTCTTGAAAATTAGTTTTTGTTGTAAAAAATAGCTGGTGAAGATTATTTTTTCAGGAATGACCTCTAAAATCAGCCCTTCCGCAGCATAGAAGAAAAATGAGTCCTTAGTATATTCATATCATCAGTCTGATAGTATTTTTGAGGTGCCATTCAGCTCTAGCATCTGATGCTCTGTGTTGCATTTGCTAATACTAACCCCCCCCCCAACTCTATGGTGTCATCTGAGGTTCTAAAACCTGCTTAAGCTACAGTTGGATGTGAGGTCCCAAGCAGAATGAAGAATGCTCATTGATGGAGCAGGTTACTGAAAGGACCATGGCTACAGAGCTGGGGCAGCCAATTTTTCTATGAAGATACAGATAGGAGATGTTTTAAGTTTTGCTGCTATGTGGTCTCTGTTGCAATTACTGAACTCTGCAGTTGCAGCACAGAAACAGCCATCAATAACACATACATGAGTAAGCATGGCTGTGTTCCTATGTCGCTTTATTTATACACCCAGGAATTGAGTTTATACAGTTATCATCTGTCATGAAGTGTTCTTCTTTTAATTTTCCCCCAACCATTTAAAAATGTAAAACCAATCTGAGCTTGCTAACTGTTTAAAAACGGGCAGCAGGCTGAATCTGGTTTGCAGACCCAGCTCTAGAGAACTATTCAGGAAAGATTAGTTTTCCCTGTTGTGTGAATATTTCATTCATTTCATCATTTAAAGTTAATCCATTGTATTAACTAGTTAATCTCAAATGCTTGGAGGTTAAAGTACAGCAGTTCATCTGTTTCTCTATTCCTTCGATGATTTATTTTATTGGGTTTTGGTTTGGTTCTGTTTACTTCCACTCATATATTTCGTTTTATATTTGTTTTAACTTTGTATACATATCAAATCTTTTGAGACACAAAAAAGAGAACACAAATCCTATTTTTTTAAGAATCTATTATAAATGGACAAATTTTACCTTCTTTGGAGACCTTGGATTTTCATTTTAAATATTTACTTAATTTTATTAGGCTGAACTTGATATCACAATGGCTACTCTGAGAGAAAAGCAAGCCTTGCTAAAAAAAGTGGAAGATCAAATACAGGCCTTACAAGACAAATATGACAAAGGGGTGAACGAGAAAGAAAGTCTGGGTAAGTAACATAAAATTTATGTTCGTCAGGAGATGCCTGCTTTTTTTATTTTTTAAAGAATCTTTTTTAATGTTTATATATTTTTGAGAGAGACAGAGGGCAAGTGGGGGAGAGGCAGAGAGAGACGGAGACACAGAATCCAAAGCGGGCTCCAGGCTCTGAGCTGTCAGCACAGAGCCTGATGCGGGGCTCAAACCCATGAGCCGCGAGATCACGACCTGAGCCGAAGTCAAGACACTTAACCGACTGAGCCACCCAGGCGTCCCAGGAAATGCCTGATTTTTAAAAATAGAAGGAGTTTTTGGGTAGTTAGATCTCAGCTTCCACCCAACATAGAGGACGTATTTGCCCTCGATGTACTGCATTGGCCCTTCTAGTGCAAAATTAGAAGAACTGCATATATTGTATCCGTTCAGCTCCTGTATGGAAGGCTTGTTGGGACATGTTACATTATAACACAAGCAACATATGAATTTGATCCTGAAGAGAAATACTACGCTGACACAGAGAGAGCCATCTTCAGCCAGAGTAATGGAGTAACGAAAAGGAGCTCTTTGCTTAGAAGAGGCAAACTTGGACTTGGCCCTGAAATGGAAAATAATGCTGAATTGGTGTGAGGTTTCATAGACATGTATTGACAATGCCACTATAAACAAAAGCAGGTGAATAAACATCTTATATTTTAGGAAAATACTGAATAACATAAGTTGATTTTCTTAAAATTTTCTAGCAAAAACTATGGCCCTGACAAAAGCACGTCTGATACGTGCAGGAAAGCTGACGGCTGCGCTAGAAGATGAGCAAGTTCGATGGGAAGAAAGCATCCAGAAATTCAATGAGGAGATATCAAATATCATTGGGAATGTGTTTATAGCAGCAGCTTGTGTAGCCTATTATGGGGCCTTCACAGCCCAGTATAGGCAATCGGTGAGTAAACTCCCTTTCTGGGAGGTGAGAAGCAGCTGAAACTGGCAGAGGCAGAGTTGGGGGGATCATTTTTCTGATTTTATAGGGGGCCCTCCACTGTGAAGGTTCTCCATGTTGGAAACTTACACACTCCACAGCCCTCCACCTCCCCCATCAGCCAGCAATGGTTTACCCCTAGGATTTCCTGAACACATTCCTTCCTTTCCTTTTCTCCTTAGAAAGTTAGTCATCACTTCCTTAATAGCTCAAGAACCTGGGGGGAAAAGAGAGGGGCAGGGAGACACCTCCCTTCATGGTCAGAAGCAGCATGGAAAGTCAGCCAGGATGAAGTATTCTGAATGGGCACGACTGCTACAATGGGCTAGGCAATGGGAAGGAGCAGGAAACTAAATTATTTGGAGAGATTTTCAGGCCATGTTTATGAAATGCCTTCCTATAAAGGTTTCAACCTTGTCCATGGGTTCTAAAACCTAATCAGTGTAGGACCGTAGATTCCACAGGAGCTCAGGGGTCATCTGGTACCATGTGGGTGGTGCCAATGATGCTTTTCGACTGTCCCACTCATGGAAGGAGGTAGCATGCTAACAACCCTCTGCCCCATCTTCTAATTGCTAGTAGCATTATGATACTAGCCATTGTGATAACTCCAACTTTTTCACATGCTTTCAGACTCTCCCAAGGGGACAGTACACCCCTGGTTGAAGACTACTGTGACAACATTTGTCGTTTATACCTGAGAAAACTGAGGTTCAGACAAGGGGAGTGACGTGCTCAAAGCCACAGCTAGTTTATGGTATAGTTCTAGGCCCCAGGTCTCCTGATTGTCGGTCTTCTTCTTGTGTCCTGTGCTTTGATGCCAGGATGCATGTGGAAACCGGTAGAACTTACTTTTAACCGTGACATGTTGTGTGTATCCTCATTTACTGAGTGTTCCTGACTCTGTACAAGTAACCTTTCTTCCTCCCACAGCTTATAGAATACTGGATCCAGGACTGTCTGTCTCTGGAGATCCCAATCAATCCTTCCTTCAGTCTCATTAACATTCTTGGTGATCCCTACAAAATACGGCAGTGGAACACTGATGGGCTGCCCCGTGACATGATATCAACAGAAAATGGCATTTTGGTTACTGAAGGGAGACGATGGCCTTTGATGATTGACCCCCAGGATCAGGTGTGTAACAAATGCTTCAGATGAAGAGCAGCCTCCCACCTCCGCTTAATGTTGTGCTATCTGTTCCAAATTCTAAAAGTGGACTTGAACACTCTTGCAAGATTTTGGGGGTTTAGATCTAGAAGGGAATTTGGAAGTCTTCAAGTCCAAGTTCCTCATCTTGGGTTGGCAGAAGGGGAAGGGGAAGAGTCCAGCTGCTCTGCATACTTGATTTTGATTGGCTTTGTTTAGGGGGTTGAACATTCGTTTTCTGGTTTCTATGGGAGCAGAAATTCATTCCTATAGAGTCCTTGTTCCTAAGAGGTCTGAAGAATCAGAATGAAGGCAGGGTAGGATAGATTTTACTGCAAGCCTGCCTGGAATTTACAGAATCCCATTATCTGACTCCTAAGTCCATGGATCATACTGTTCTAAGTGGAGTTTAGGAAAGGGAACTGTTGTCAGAACAAGGAAGACAAGCTTGAATACCTCAGGGATGGACTTTTCCCCTAGATGTGTCTGTTCTTCATTTGTTCCAAATTTGAATGAAAGGAAGAGTCCAAAACACTGCAGTTTAAAGGGCATTTTTATTTGTAGGGGGCAGGATAGTATTTTTCTTTTCTTTTCTTTTCTTTTTTTTATCTTTCAAAACTGTTTCCAGATTGAGCAAAATTTCTAAACTTTAGTCTAAAAGCTTCCGCTTTCTAGTCATTTATAAAACTCTAAGTCAAATATCCTGCTCTGTGCTTTCTCATACAGGCAAACCGTTGGATAAGGAACAAGGAAAGCAAAAGTGGTTTAAAGATCATTAAGCTTACGGATACTAATTTCTTGCATACCCTTGAAAATTCAATCCGACTTGGTTTACCTGTCTTACTGGAAGAGGTTTGCTTTTCACTTTTCTTGGGTTAGTCCCCAACTTATAGACCATATCTGAAATCCTACACAGGTCACACTTGCATTGCCCTGGAAATGCCAGTCAGTTCCATTGGCAAATTGGTCAAACCAATTGCTTTGCCTACGAAACCATATACTATCACATGGGGACCAATCTGTTGACTGAATGATTTTTCTGATTCCAGACAATGTTTTGGTGTTAAGTGGGATGGGCTCTGTTTTCTGACACTGCTGATTCTTAAACCTCACTGCAGCCCTTGATGGTTGACTGCCATGGAAGTGTAACACAGTAATGCCATCAGGCCATCAGGGACTGTCCACCCACACACGCTGATGATGTGAAGCCAACAAAACACTCCAATGGGTGTAAATATCATTTTCTACCCTTCTGGCCTTGGCCAACACAGGAGGGTTCTGTAATCGGTCCTAGGCCCTCACTCAAACCCTGAAGTTACAGGGGAGGGCAAAGTCTCCCAAAATCGTTGATGCAGTTATGTTAGCCCCAAACTGGATTCTTAAACCCCAGTTTACCTGGTAACACAGGAAGCCCTTGGGGAATTTCTTCTCTCATGGCAAGGGACAAAAGACTTTCAATAATGTTCTGCCACTGAACAGCAGAGCCTTGTAACTGTAGCTGAGTGCTTTGGGGAGCAGGGGGTGGTCCCTTGGTCAGCACGCCAGCTAGAACAGGATACTCTGACCAGGCCCTTCCTGCTTTCTGTGACTTGGAATCATTAGCCTTATGCACCTAGCTGCTTTCTACATTTGTAAGGTGGAATATTCCAACTTTGTCTTCACCCCTCCATGGGTGTGCAATCAGGTTAGCCGATCTCAACCAGCATTTTTTAATGAAATAGGATAGATTTTTAACAGCACAAAATTGTATCATGGGTAGTAAGGGAAATTTTATCTCATAAACTTTTGTTTTAAGAAAACGTACATCCTTGGGCATCATGTCACAGTATGAAATGGATTTGTTAACTGTGGATTACAATCAAATTTTGACAGCTCCTAGGCCATGGGCCCCTACCACATACATCCTGACATAAAGATGTTTGTCGTGGGGTCCGAGAGCAGTGTCTGCATGCCCAGGTTCTTACCAACCATCAAATCTGCTTTGAGGGAAAGAAAGTAACTATCATACAGAATAGAGGTCCACAAACTTTTTCTGTACAGAGCCAGACATTTTAGTTTTGGGGAGGTGGCCACATACAGTCTCTGCAAACATCATTCAAATAGTCTTCTTCATTTTGGTTTGGTTTTAGAGTTTTGTTTTTATAACCCTCTAACAGGGTGAAAATTTTTAGCTTAAGCGCCATTAAAAAACAAAAACAAAAACAAAAAAAAAAAAACAAGCCACAGAGGGTGAGATTTGGCCTGCGGGTGGTAGACTGCTATCTCTTGCCTTAGAACAGCCACAAAAGTGAACACATCATTTGTCTGGGTCCCGTGGAAGACCACCTGCAGAGACCCTCCTTTCTTGGATTCTTCCTTATGGGGATGAATGGCACAGTTAGTCTAAACAGCTGTATTGCCTTCACATGCTCTTACTTTCTTAGGCGAGCATACAGTAAGAAATATCTATCCGGCCCCTGGAAAGTGACTCATTCAAAGTAGATTTTGAGGCCTAAGGAACTTGGAAAGGTTGATGCCATCCATTTTAATGGCTTGTTTTTCGTGTTTTAACTTTTAAGCTTAGAGAAACCTTGGATCCAGCTCTAGAACCCATTCTTTTGAAGCAGACTTTCATGAGCGGTGGGCGGCTGCTCATTCGCCTCGGAGACTCAGACATTGACTACGACAAAAACTTCAGGTTCTACATGACAACCAAACTGCCAAATCCCCACTACCTGCCCGAGGTATGAGCTGCAGGTCTGGAATTCCCAGCCTGAGAGGACTATTATGTGTGATGGTGTCTGACATTTGCTGGGTCCTCCCAGCTCTGTCCTCCCCCTCTGCTCTGCCACTCCCCTTCCTTCCACTGTCCTCCACTCTTGCTTCCCTTCTGAGTCCTGATTCTGATTCCCGTTGCCCTTCTGCTCGCCATTCAGCTGGACTCAAGCTCTCCCCACCTGGTCCCTAGGCGCTGCTCCCCTGTCTGCCACCCTGCCCACTGCCCGGTGTGCTGCCCTCTGCACCTCTGCAGCACTGTCACCTTCTCCCTCCCTGCCCACAGCTGCTTGCACAACACAGGGAAGCATTGCCTTCTAACCATTCTTCTCCCTCCTTCAGCTCAAGGCCATTTGTGCCCCTCTTGTGGTGGCTCATAAATGAACCAGGGCTTCACTGAGAGTCTGTGGGGAGGGGGGACATGCCTGTGTTTACATGTGCAAATACCCTTGGCATAAAGCCCCAAATAAAGAAGTTGCCTGCTGGAAACATCTGGTGACTGGCACTTTGGAGAGTCAGGACTCAAACATCCAGGGTGTCTGTACTTAGAGTTCTGGAGCGGGCAGCATCTTGTCCTCCCTCATGCCCTTAGACCTTGAGGGGGTCTGTGTGCACTTCACTTCCATACAAACGTCCCTGAGCCACGACAGGATCCAGAAGTACCCTTACTCTGGTGCTGCAGAGCCCAAGGCAGCTGCAGCAGAAATGAAGACAGCTGGGCCTCCTCTCCCTTCCCACAAAGGGCTCCAAGGGCTCGCTCCACCCCTGCCACCCCTCCGCGCTGCCACAGCTCCAGGCACAGCCACACACGCTGCAGGGTCCCCCCCAGCCTGGTGCCTCTCCCCTTCTCCGACAGAGCAGTTAGGGAAGCAGCTTCACAAATGGGAACTTACTCCTTCACCCCGGTCCCCTAACAATAAAATCCTTGCATAAACCCTCCAGACAGTGCCATGTTCACCTCAGTTACTGAATTTGTCACAGCAGCCTGTTACTGAACACACTCAGGTGACATGAAACTGGCACACTTGTTGAGTAAGAGGAGGGAAATGCCGCCAAAAGCCCAGGTAGGCCTTTCCTTGTCAGCCTTGAGGGGTTTCATTCACACAGCTGCTGCCAGAGCCCGTGTCCCAAGTGCCACCGTAAAGTGCAGAGAAGCGACCACTGTGCCAACATACAGCCTCCGCACGCATTTAACTTTTGGGAGGGAGCATCGCACACCTTACCCAACACTAGCTCTGCGGCTGTGGGCCAGTGATCCCGTGTTCTGGAGCCCCAAGTGGAGAGAAAGCTTACTTCAGGATTTGCTTAGATTAGATAAGGATAGCATGTAACATACAGGACATTCAAACACTTTTTTTCTTTAGCTGTTAACTTACTCAAGTAATATTATAGCAATAATTTTTTATTGAAATGTTATGATGACATATAATGTGTAAAGCTCTATTTAATATCAATAATAGCTTCGTTTTAACAAGCACAAACTATGCACAAGTCACTACGACTAAGTGATTTTATTATCTCATTTGGTCTTCGCAGTTACCCTATGACTTGTAACTATTAGCATCCCACTTTTTAAGTATTAGGAACCGAAGCTCAGCATGGATGAGCGGCTTGCCCAACACACACGAAAGGGGCACCCAGAATCAGAACCCAACCTTTCTAACCCTTTGCTGGCTCACCTTTCCTTAAAGCACCATGTAGGATTCTAAGATCTGTGGCCTGTGACGAACAAGACTGTCACTTACACTGCAGGGAAAACCGTATTAGGATTTTTGTAAGACACAATATGCTTGGTGGGTTTGTGGGTGGGTGGGTATGTTCACAGTTAGACCTGAGATACATCCAGTTGGGTAAAAATGGGCCATTTCCACTAAAGAAAGCACTTCTTATTTTATTTGTATGAATTTAATCATTTTTATGTAAACCTATACTTCTCTTCCAGGTATGCATTAAAGTCACCATCATCAATTTCACTGTAACCAAATCAGGTCTGGAGGATCAGCTGTTAAGGTAAAGAAAAAAGCGGGGGTGGGGGGAGCAAAGGTTTGCTAATATTTTGTAGAAATTTTGACAAAGAAAACATTTTAATGTGTGGAAGCAGCAGTCATGAGTCCTCAGTCATAAAGAGGGTAGGAAATGGCCAGGTTCTGTATCTCCTGTCACTTTTGCAGCTGCCACGCTTGTCCACAGTCTTCTCAAGGAGGTCAGGGAAGTGCCCCTAATTCTCAGCCACGGTTTGGGCCAGGCCTGCAGCCCAGCCCGGCCTCTTCTCCTCTGCTGGGCTTTCCAGTCCTGGACAAGTGAATGAAGTCAGTCGTCCTGTGGCTCCTAGAGATGCATTGCTCTGCACCTGTGGGGAAGAACGCTACTCCCAAATAGATCTTTCCTATTTTTACTTGTCTCTAGGTGTTTTCTTAGTGTACAGTTTTACCTGCATTTGTCCACCTCAAAAAAATGAAATACCCTCCTTCAGTGTATACTCTGTAATTCGTCTCCATTTCCCAAAAATGAGATTATGAATTATTGATTAATTATCAGAATTAGCCAAGAGGCTTAGGAGACAAAAAACATTTAATATTTATTGAAATAATAATATTGATATTACTTAACAATGAATTTTATATGTGTATATAAGGATATATGTGTATATATGTATGTGAGTGTGTGTGTGTGTGTATGTATACATACATTACAGGAAAATATAATTTGACCCATGTTCAAAAAAAAATCAAGTCAAATTCATCAAGTCAAGTCAAAATGGAGTCAAGCTGGCTGGCTCAGTCGGTTAAGCATCCGACTTTAGCTCAGGTCATGATCTCAAGATTTGTGGGTTCAAGCCCCACATCAAGCTCTGTGCTGACAGCTCAGAGCTCAGAGCCTGGAGCCTGCTTCAGATTCTGTGTCTCCTTCTCTGTCTGCTCCTCCCCTGCTTGCACTCTGTCTGTCTATCTCTCTCTCTCTCAAAAATAAACATACATTAAAAAAATTTTTTTAAAAACGGAGTCAAGATCATCCTGATTGATTACTATTATCACTGAGTTTAAGTGTTGTTTTCCTTGTTTATTTTAAGAATTTATCCTGCCAACTGCTAACTTGCTTAACTTCTGCTAGGCAGACAAAGGGCACTTCACCATATTTTAAGGACATGTTATAAGGACATGGCTGAACACTCTCATACCAGTGTATTCCCGTGAAAAGTTAAGCTTAGTTGCGTGACCAGCTGTCAGCACATTACTCTGTCTGAGACAAGCGAAGTGCTCAGAGAAGGGAAAATGATGAGACTTGGTCATGGAGTACAAAATCTCCAGGTTATATTGTATACCCCTCTCTTCTGAAAAAGTTATTTGAACAAATGAATTTGAGATGATTATTTCTTATGGTGTCCATATTGTAATTTTTAAAGTTTCTGAATTCAGTATGTACGTATCAAATGAACAGTGGGTTATTCTATGAGGCAGTTCATCCTAGTGGGTGATAGCATGTGCCCTGGAGTCAGCTAAGCCAGCTTCAAGCCCAGCCCTGCCTCTCATACTCACATGACCTCAGAAAGTGACCCACTAGGGTCTGTTCCCTCATCTGCAAGCTGGGGTGGTAACCACAGTGCCTACCTCAAAGGAGCATTCAAAAGATTAAAAGAGAGAATCCACATAAAACTCTGAGCAGGGGGCCTGGCACATAGTGATGCTTAATGAAGATGAGCTCCTACAAACAGGGGGCTGGGAGCAAATTATGCATGGACAAATAAAGGGAGACATAAGTTCCCATGTCTGGGCAGGGGCAGAGCTGGAGGTAAGGCCCCTTTTATTAGACACCATTAAGACTCGTTTCATGGAGGTGGTGAAATTTCAGCATCTCCCACAAAAAGAATATTCCAGGCACCATATTCAGCCTGGTACAAGCAAGCATTAGAAACAGAAATTGAATGATTAGAAAGATCATGCACTGAGCAGGTGAGAGAAGATGAGCAGAAGCCATGGGGACTGTGGTAGGGTGTCAGTTTTGAAATACAAGCTAAAGAATCACAACTAACATGTTATTCAGTGAATAGCCACTGTATAAACCCAGCAAAAGAGGGGCCTTGTGCATTAGGACATGGCTAGTAGCATTAGTACTCAGCTAAGTAGCAAAGAAAAAGAGAAGCAACTTTAGGGCAATAATAAAGTCATAACTTAAGCATTCAAACCTTGGTTCCAGTGATGTGGTACGACTTGAGAAACCCGAGTTGGAAGAACAAAGAATCAAGCTCATTGTGAGAATAAACACTGATAAAAACCAGCTGAAAACTATCGAAGAGAAAATCCTGAAAATGCTCTTTACATCTGAAGGAAATATTCTGGACAATGAAGAACTTATTGACACACTCCAGGATTCAAAGGCAAGTAAAATATTTTGAGTATTTATAGAAAGTGTCTTGGTTTTTTGGGTGCCTGGATGGCTCTGTCGGTTAAGCATCCGACTTCAGCTCAGGTCATGATCTCGCGGTCCACGAGTTGGAGCCCTGCGTCGGGCTCTGAGCTGTCAGCACAGCTGCTTTGGATTCTGTCTCCCTCTCCCTCTGCTCCTCCCCGGCTCACACTCTGTCTCTCTCTGTCTCTCAAAAATAAATAAAAACATTTAAAAAAATGTGTTGCTGCAAAAGTTACACCTGCAGCTTTTGAGGATTCTGCAGTCTTTTCAGCAAGAATGGCAGCCGCACCTGGGCTGCTGGGGTAGCACCAGAGTGTGTCCCACTGGCAGGGTCCCTCACCCCCCAGTGGAAGAGGAGGGAAACTGTACACAATAGCTTCTCTCATCTTGTCTGCATTTTTAAAATAAAGCATGTAAAGAACCGGGACAAGGTGTAAATTGAAAGGAAAAACAATTATATTCACATTAATGTCACCCCTTCAGGAAGCCTCCCTGGTATCCCCAACTGGAATTAATCTCTTCCTCCTTAGAACACCAGTAGCAACTCATCCGACTCTCTTTTATAGCACTTGACACTGTTTACCTTATGTCACCATGATCTAATTACATGTCTCCTCTCTCGTGTTAGGCTGTTCAATTTGGTGTTGAATCAGCAAACAGTTCAGCTTGATACTCCTTCTCCAAGGGCTCACCATGGTGCTTCGCATATAACTGGTGTTCAGTAAAAATGTCTTGCTAGTAAGATGAAGTTCTACATTAAACGCATAATCTTGCACTGAATTGTTTGGCAGATTCAAACCACAATTTTAAAAGTATACTGAGAATATAGCCTGTAAAATGATTTTCATCCATTCGTGAGAAACAGAAAATAATTTACTTTAAAAAACCCTTTGACAGGGAGTACAGAAGGTACGTTCTTTGTCTTTCACTGACATCAGAAATGGTTTACTGCTTTACATCCTACAGTCTCTTTACGATCTCCGTATTCAAACAACAAACAAGTAATTCTGGCGCTCCCATTTCTTTCCTCTCTTTGTCAGTCTCTTTATCCTCTTGCCGTTCATTCTTCCTCGGGTTTTTAGCTTCTGGAAGTTGGTGGTTAACCCATTTATTTTTTGCCATCAAAACTTTACACACAAATTGCTTAAAGAATGTGCTATTTGTACAAGGTTTGTGATAGGATTCCCTGCCTTCTTGGTGTGCCCCACCACCACCCCCACCACCCCACGACTTCCTCCATAAAGACAGCTACATTCATCTCTTTTTTGTTTTGGTTATTTGGAGTTTTACATCTTTTCCTCAAATAATAGACTCATATTGCTACTTCTTGAGTTTTTCTTTTATACATTCACGGTTGTCTATACCTCTACCACACCCATACCCCCCCACAACCCTTTCCTCCCATCCCCCAGCCTCCCACCATAGTTCTATCCTGATTATAGTTAAACATCCAATGTTTACATTGCCTAGAAATACGAAGTTCTGGCTGCAAGTATTGCAGGGGCTAAGGAGAGAAGGGCTAGGGCGTCACCCTTCAGCATGTATACACTTAGCAAATCTCTGTTTTCATTGCGGAACCAGGGCCTCAATTGTGCCTGGCTTCCTTCCATCAAAAAATCCTCTCTTTTAGGGGTGCCTGGGTGGCTCAGTCAGTTAAGTGTCCGACTTCAGCTCAAGTCATGACCTCACCCTCTATGAGTTCAAGCCCCATGTCGGACTTTGAGTTGTCAGCACAGTCTGCTTCGGATTCTGTGTCTCTCTCTCTCTCTCTGCCCCCCCCCCAAAATAAATAAACATCAAAAAAAAATTTTGTTAAGCCTCTCTTTTAATTTCCCCAGGGATGAAACCTCTATTTTCCAGTCAGAGTGGGGTTAAGGGCAATCCCCTGACTGGTGGTGGGGAGATGACTTGGGAGTCTATCAACCAATGCTTATTTTAGGCCCTTCCCCCTTCCAGTGTTTGGATGCCTCTTAAGCCTTTGAAGGGGATTTGTATTTTACAAATTGAGTGACTTCTTGGCTTTCCCCTTTGCAGCCTAGGAAACTGTTTTCCTGGGTCTGCTAAGTCATTTACCATTCTACTCTCTGCTTTCTGGTTCTCAAATTGTATTGACATTTCCTCTTCCATTCTTCCTATCTTTGTGAGTTTGCACTGTTTTTAAAAATCCCTTTACTATAATTTTGTTGTGGTTTCAATAGGGAGTAAGGTAGATACATGTGTTCTGACTGCCTTCTTTCTCTGTAAGCTGGTTTCTTTCTGTGTCTGCAGGGAGTTGCCTTACAGATATCCTTTCTACAGGGCAGAGGTAGGACCGATTATTCCTGGGCCACGTTTCCTGCCATTTCTTGCCTGTACTTTATACTCCCCTAACCTCCCAAAGCCCTCAATTTATTTCATTTTTTAAAGTTTGTTTATTATTCGTGTATTTTTAGTAATCTCTACACCCAACATGGGGCTCAAACCCATGAAGCCAAGATCAAAAGTCACATGCTCCCCCAACTGAGCCAGCCAGGCACCTCCCAGACCCTTCATTTTAAAATATGTATCATATTCCCTGATTACTGCTGAGACCTCAAGTCTCTTGGGCATAATACCTATAGGTAGTTACTAAACTCAACTGAAATATATACAAACAATTCTAATACTCTCTGGCAAAAAGAAGAAAATAGTCCACTTTGTTTTCTCTTTAGCCCTGGTGGAGTCTTCATTATCAGGGCCTCGAGCTCCCCCAAAAATAAAGAATTGTTTGCAGGTAGGTCTCCTTGATCCAACTGCTTCCATATCAACTTCCTTCTTTCTACTCATATGTAAATGTTCTAGTTGAATCCAGTACTGAGCTTGAGGCTTCCCATGCAGCCCTGCTCTTTCTTGTCCCCTCAGGTTCCTAAGGGGTCAACACAGAGAGAGAGTTTGAGCCTTTGGTTTCTGGAAAAAGCTGAGTCCCTCCCTTCCCTTTCCTGGAGGACAGGGGTGGACAGTCTAGAATTAATTTAACCACTAGCCACATGTGGATATTGAGCCCCTGAAATGTTGCTAACCTGAATTAAGATGTGTTGTTACATACCAGATTTCGAAGACTTAATCTAAAAAAAAAAAAAAAAAAAAAAAGTAAAAATATCTCGGTAATTTTACATGGATTTTATGCTGCTATAATCAACATACTTTGGGTTATATTGGGCTAAATAAAATTATTGTTAAAATACATTTCACTTGTTTCTTTTTACTTTTAATAAACTGAGAAAAGACAGAATTATATATGTGGCTCACATTAGGTTTCCGTTGGGCAGTGGGGTCTAGACAGAAAGCCTGTTAGACCCCCTTTTAGCTCTCCTGTCAATAGAGCAAATACTAAACAGCAGTTTGCATAGTGATTTTTCTAGTCCCTGCCCTAGACTCTTTGACTTTCTAGACACAAACCTCCCAACCCAGGGATATCCACAGCTGAAAAAAATGGGGGTTGAGAGAAGACGACGAAGACAGATAGCAATATAGAGAGACTGAGGGAGACAGAGAAGGGAATCTTAGAAAACCCATCGGCCAAAAGGCTCTCCAGAACCACTAACCTGAAACAGAACAGCAAAGAACAGCAAAGACCTTGAAAATATCTCCAACTTACTTAGGTTATAATCCTTCGCAAACAACAGCTACTATCCCCAGGTTTCCTTATGTTCCTCACACCTATGAACGCTAGGGAAAGAAAGAATGCTAGTCTTCCTTGTTATTCCAGAATGGGATATGACACCACTTCCTTCCAGCCTCTCTCCACCCCCCTCTTTGGGGCAGTTTCATGGATGCCCCTTCTCCCCTCATACCTTCTTCTGTTATGTGAACCCTGCATCATTTCAGGACTGCTCAGGGGGAAATCAAGAAGCATCTGGGAGTACTCTGTCAGGTGTCCCTTTCAGAAACACGTCAGATTTGAATCTCAGAGAAGTGCTGCTCTGGTTTTGTCAGCTGTTCCCATTTGCCTACCCCCCTCTCTGGAAGGACAGTGGTTAGCTTGGTCCTGAGATTCAGTTATTCTATTATTGTAATCACTAAGTCACCATATCCTTATTTCTGTCCTAGACCTAATTGGGTATATGCCAAAAATCCCACCATTTTTTTAAAAAATGGAACCTAAGAACTTGTTTTTGTATCTTTATTCAGATCACTTCAGGTGCCATTAAAATCAGGCTAAAGGAAGCTGAGTCCACTGAACTGATGATAAATGTTGCTCGTGAGAAGTATCGTCCAGTAGCCACTCAAGGCTCTGTTATGTACTTTGTTATTGCAAGCCTCTCAGAAATAGATCCTATGTATCAGTATTCATTAAAATATTTTAAACAGGTAAGTACATTGTTTTGTCCGTGAAATCTATGTCTTTGGTTTCCCTTTAAACCCCATTGAGTTACGTTTTTGACTCAGACAAATCATGAGTCTATTTATCAGGTAAAACCCTCTAGGAGTTTGGGTTCAGTCTTTTGGTTCAAGAGCAACCCACCTGCCATGTCTTCTCAACACTCAAGTGCTCAGCATGCACAGAAAACTGTAGAGGAAGAAAGGAAAGATTTACTCTTGACCTCCTCAACTAACCCATTTAGACTCTGCTTGTCAGTGGGAAGGGTAGCAAAAAATTTGCACCAGTCTTTTACTGAAAACATTCGCTATGTCTTATTTGGCAGTTCCTCCACATTGCCTTGGGTGGTGGGTTTCTCTAACCTACTGGTCTCTGACCTCCCAGAAGGCAGAAATGAAGCCTCAGCCATCCCTGCCTCCCCACCGTGCTGCTACGTAATTAGTGTTTCATGAATAAAGAGTCTGTTTCCATCCCTCCACAAAAGAGCAGTTGAATTTTTATGACATTAGACCGAACTTGGTTTTGCCTCTAAGTGTCTAATTCAGGTTATAGTTAAGGGTCCAGCAGCAAGAGGAGCTGCAGGAGAGAATGGAAATGAATAATTGGAAGAAATGAGAGGCATGTTGTTTAGACGCGCCTGGGCTCTCTTACCACAAGATGTGCATTTGCTTTAGCAGCCTTAAAAACCATTTGTTCTGGGGTCAGATCTCAGCTTCTAAAGACAGGGCTTTGCTGTTCTCATGTCTCTGCTTCCTTCCTTTCGTTGGCAGGTATTAAACTAAGCAAGGTCACAGGATGAGAAAATCCTTGAATTCCACCTAAATGACTTTCATAATGGTTTTGGAGGTTTTGGAATTCATGCTTTTCAAGGTTTTAAAATCTCCTTCAGGAAATAAAAATGAAGATGCTCTGAGAATATCTCAGGCTGACAGAAAAAGGGCTATGGGATGAATCATCAATGCACTGGGGTTTTTCTGTTTAGAAGGGAAACTAGAGACCCTAAACATATTTGTACGTGACCAAACTGGCCTGGGCATCATCTCCCAAAGCCATTCATAACTGCATGTCACGTTGAAATTATTTAGGGTGTATCAAGATTCACTGTGTTTTATTTTGGCACTAAACATCACGTCTCCACTGGATTTTAACTTCTCTGTTTCTCATTAGGTTGTTAAAGAAAGCTCCATCCTCTTTTCTTCTAAGTGTTTTACAGTAACAACTCCATTCCCCTTTGTCAACCAAACTTTGGGGAGAGTTAACAAGGGCTTTCCCTTAAATTTCAGAGAAGATTCTAGCACATTCTTCCCACACCCTAACAATTATGTTGGAGAAGTGCCAAGAAGTGCACATGACCTTCCCTTGCCCTTACATCTCTCACCCCAAAATGATTATCAAATTTGAGTTAAGGACATGAAAAAACTGGTTCTGCCAGCTCACCTCCATTTTCCAGTTTTCTGCCTCACATCAAGATGATGCCTTTTTGAATATTGTTAGGTGTTTGGCAGTGGTTCATTGCTGAAAGATGGGGTGGGGGGAACAAAGGAGAATGCAGAAAATAAATATCACTTATCAATTTGGGATGAATTCTGGCTTTTTCATAGTACATTATTCGTCTCCTGTGCTGCTGCTGACTCACAAAATACAGGGCCAAGAAGGGCGGGAGTGAGGAGCAGGGATTTTTTTTTTTCTTTACAGGAATTGAATTAAATCCAAGACATTGATAGAGCTCTCTTTCACACAGTTGTTCAATACAACAATTGAAACATCTGTAAAGTCAGACGATCTAGAGCAGCGCATAGAAATACTCCTGGAACAAACGCTTCTAACCGCTTACGTCAATGTTTCCAGAGGACTCTTTGAGCAACATAAACTCATCTACAGCTTTATGCTGTGTGTAGAGATCATGCGTCAGCAAGAAAGCCTAACTGATGCCGAGTGGAATTTCTTTCTCCGAGGTTCTGCAGGATTAGAAAAGGTATGTGTTTCACGTTTGGATTGTAAATGTTATTCTAAATGGAGCCCACAAGCACCTACCAATGCTCTGTAGTGGCTGAAGGTTATACATTTGGTTGTGTGGCCCAGCAATGTGGGCACTGAGGGTCTAATGGGCCAGGCTGTCACTCAGCAATGTCTATGCAATTTCTATGCAGCGGTGTCCTGGGATGTGGGGAGTAACCAATGAACTAGTAGATGTGATCATGTTTTGAAAAGTTGACCATCTTACAAATATGAAGAGTTAAAATTCAATAATGTTGTAACTCATAGATTTGGAAATACTGTTTGGGCAATCATGACTCTCTCTTCCCTGGACACAGCTTTCATTATAAAGCACAGGACGTAATATAACTGGACTGTCACCTGCAATACCGTAATACGAGTTCTGCTGCACTTGCCTTCTTTGCATTCATCTTTCTATGGAACTTTCTCCAGCCCCTTCAGCTGGACTATGTCACCTCCGTACTACACACCTGGTCAGCCACAGAAGTGAGCCATGCCCCCACAACTCTTGACTGAAGTTCCATCTTAACCCCACTTTAAATTCTTAGCTCTATCCTCCCAATCTTGAGCCCCACCCTTGGTCCCTGCTGACATGACATCTGCACCTGTTTGCCAGTGTTTGAGCCTCAGTGTATTGATGGGAGGTTGAACTTCATGCTTTTTTTATTTGACTTTCAGTGCCCTATGCTCCCAGGACAAACCCAGACAAGACCTCTCCACCAGAGGTCCTTCCTCCCCACTCCCCACCCATCTTGCATGCATTCATATTCTATTAATGCTTTCTTAATGCTATCTTAACTTCATAATCACTGTTAATACACACAGAGGGCTTGCTTTGTGTTTTATGTATATCAGCAAATTTATTCCTCTTAGTATTCCTCTTAATGTGAGTTCCTAATTTTGTCTCCAGCCTTCAGATAGACAATTAAGCACAGAGAGATTAATTTGTCATGTTCACATACTTAATAGGATTTGGAACCAGCACTGGAACTCTCACAGTCAGTCTGTAGAGCTTGCACTCTTGCCCACTTCACTCTACTGCTGACTATTAGTCACTCAGCCAGGCCTTCCCAGTGCATTATTGTCTTTCTTTCCTCATGGCACTCTGTTAACAGCCTTGTTTACAGTTTTCTCTAGCAGAGGCTTGAAAAAGTTAAAGAACTTTCCAGAATCAGATAACTAATGCATGACAGAGTCTCATTCAAACCTATGTCTAAGTTTCTAAAGCCCATATCCATTCCAGTACCACCTGCTACTTCTCATGAACAACATATTTTGAAAAGAAATGTAAAATATGTTTAAATAGCATCAAACACAAAACTTACAATTGGGGGTGCCTGGATGGCTCAGTCAGTTGAGCATCTGACTCTTGATTTTGGCTCAGGTCATGATCCCAGGATCATGGGATCAAGCCCCACATCAGGCTCCATGCTCAGCATGGAGCCTGCTTAAGATTCTCTCTCTCTCGGGGTGCCTGGGTGGCTCAGTCAGTTGAGCGTCCAACTCTCAGTTTCAGCTCAGGTCATGATCTCATGGTTCATAGGTTCAAGCCCCAGGCTCAGTGCAGGGCCTGCCTGGGATTCTCTCTCCCTCTCTCTCTGCCCCTCCTTTGCTTATGCACTCTCTCTCTCAAATTAAATAAATAAAAATCTTAAAAAAAGATTCTCTCTCTCTCTCTCTCTCTCTCTCTCTCTCTCTCTCTCCCTCTCCCTCTCCCTCTCCCTCTCCCTCTCCCTCTGCCCCTCTCCCCCACTCATGCTCTCTCTCTCTAAAGTAAAAGAAAGACAAAAACACAAAACTTAAAATTAGAAATCATCTTAAGAAACTTCTCAAAAGTTTTTTATTAAACTTTCTTTTCCTCTACCACGAGGAAATTAGAATGATTCTTGACTGATTTTTTTTTAGAAATGTGTTTGGAGGACATCTTTTATCTAGTCACTTTATTTAGTTACTCATATTTTAATACTAGTATTTCCCATTTTTATCATAAATGCTATATATCAATAAAATCAATAGAATACAAAAGCAAACTACATGACCATCTTAGTAGACACAGAATAAAGCATTTGACAAAACCCAATATCTTTTTATCATAAAAACACTCAACAAACTATTAATGGAAGAGAACTCCCTCAACTAGGTAAAGGGCATGGACCAAAACCAACACTAACAACATACTTAATGGTGGAAGCCTGGATGCATTCTCCCTGGGATCAGAAACAACACAAGGATATCTGCTCTAACCACTTCTTCTCAGCATTGTACTGGTGATTCTTGCCAATTAGGCGAGTAAATGAAATAAAAGGCATCCAGATTAGAAAGGAAGAGGTAAAAATATATCTATTTACAGATGACATGATTTTGTATATAGAAAATACTAAGGAACCTGCTTAAAAAAAGACTTAAGTATTAGAATTAATAAATGAGTTCAGGAAGGTTGCAGGATACAAGATCAACATACAAAATAAATTTGTATTTCTTGTATATGCTTGCAATGAACAATATGAAAAATGAAATTAGGAAAAAAGTCAATTTATAATAGCAACCAAAAGAATAAAATACTTAGAAATAAATTTAACAAAAGAAGTTCAAACTTATGCTCTGAACTACAAAACATGTTGAAAGACCTTAGAGGACCTAAATAAGTGGGAAAATTCCTACATTCGTGGATTGGAGACATAATACGGTTAGGATGGCAACATTCCCCAAAATGATCTACAGATTCAGTGCAATCCGCATCAGAATCCCAACTGACTTCTGTGCAAAAATTGACAAGCTTATTGTAAAGCTCATATGGAATTACAAAGGATCCAGATCCCAAAGCTTACTGCAAAGCGGCAATAACCAAGACTGTATGACACCAGCACAAAGATGGACAAATGGATAAATGAAATCAAATTTGAGAGTCCAGAAATAAAACCATGTGTCTGTAGTCGCTGATTTTTGGCAAGGGTGCCAAGCCAATTCATTGGGAAAAGAAGTCTTTTCAACAAATGGTGTGGGCCAACTGGACAGCCACATGCAAAATAGTGAAACTGGACCCTTAAATCACACCATATATAACTTGAAACATACCAAAACCCTAAATGTAATAACCAAAACTCTTGTAAGAGGACGTAGGAGTAAATTTTCATAACTGCATATTTCACAATGGATCCTTAGATCTGATATCAAAAACATGAGCACAAAAAGAAAAAAATAGGTAAATTGGACTTTATCAAAAATAAACATGCTTTTGTTTCAAAGGACACTATTAGAAAAATGAAAACACTGGGGCACCTGGGTGGCTTAGTTGGTTAAGTGCCAGACTTCAGCTCAAGTCATGATCTCTCGGTCCGTGAGTTCGAGCCCCGCATCGGGCTCTGCGCTGACAGCTCAGAGTCTGGAGCCTGCTTCAGATTCTGTCTCCCTCTCTCTCTGCCCCTCCCCCACTTATGCTCTGCCTTTCTCTCAAAAATAAATAAACATTAAAAAAATGAAAAAAAAAAATGAAAAGACAACCCCACAGAGTGGGAGAAAATACTTGCAAATCATAGCCGATAAAGGATTTGTATCTAGAATACATAAAGAACTCTTACATCTCCACAATAAAAAGACAAATGACCCAATTTAAAAATAGGCAAAGGACCTGAATAAATATTTCTCCAAGGAAGATATACATAAGCATGTGAAAAGATGTTCAACATCATTATTCATCAGGGAAATGCAAATCAAAACCTTAAGGACATACCTTTCATCCACACTAGAATGGCTGGAATCAAAAAGACAGATAATAGCAAGTGTCGGTGAGGATGTGGAAAAATCCTCATACACCGCTGCCTGGAGTCAAAACTGGTGCAGCTGCTTTGGAAAACAGTCTGGGAGCTCCTCAGACAAAACATAGAATTAGTGTATAATCCAGCAGTTCAACTCCTGGGTATGTATGAGAAATGAAAACATGTCCACACAAAAAACTTAGACGTGAATATTCATAGCAGCATTATTCATAGTAGCCAAGAAGGTGGAAATAACCCAAATGTCCATCACCTGGTGAGTGAATAAACAAAATGTGGTCTATTCATAACAACAGAATATTACTTGGTCATAAAGAGGAATGAAGTACTGACACAAACCATGACATGAGTAAAATCTTCAAGACACTAAACTAATAAGCAAAAGAAGTCAGTCACAAAATACCACATGTTATAAAATTTGATTTATATGAAGTGTCCAGAACAGGCAAATCTATGGAGACAGAAAGCAGTTTAGTGGTTGTTTAGGCTGGGGCCAGGGGCAGATAGAAGGGTAATAGCTAAAGAATACCTGGGGTTTTTTTTGAAGAGATGAAATGTTGTAAAATTCACTGTGGTGATGGTTGCACCAACCTGTGAATTTACTAAAATACATGGGATTGTATGCTCTAAATGAGTGAATTGTATCTCAATAAAGCTACTTAAAAATGTAGTATAGGGGCACCTGGGTGGCTTAGTTGGTTAAACGTCCCAACTGTTGATTTCGTCTCAGGTCATGATCTCACGGTTCATGAGTTCAAGCCCCATATTGGGCTCTGCACTGACAGTGCAGAGCCTGCTTGGGATTCTCTCTCTCTCCCTCTCTCTCTCTGCCCCTCCCCTGCTCTCTCGCTCTCTCTCTCAAAAATAAATAAATAAACTTATTTTAAAATGTAGTATAGAACCTCAGGCGAATGTTCATGAATTTTCAAAGAATTAGTTTCAGTCTATAATCACAGCTGTTTCTCTCTTTTAAAACTGCTTACCCACCTTCAGGATAAAATTAAATTAAATTAAAGTAAAGTAAAGTAAAATAAAACAAAGTGAAATAAAATAAAATAAAATAAAATAAAATAAAATAAAATAAAACTGCTTACCCACCTTCAGGGAATACTTCCAGATGGCATAATACCTTTCCCAGAAGTTTCTAGGGATATAGGAAATAATAATTGGACATAACATACACTCAGCCCTGCTGAAATGAGATCATCACCTGTCTTGCTACTGATATTGCTATACTACTCAGCTTTCCCCATCTCCTAGAGGTGAGAACATCTGGGAATCAGATCTGAAAACTAGTCTTGAGGGGAATAAAATCATAATATTTGGGGAGTGGGGAGAGACTGGTGCAAAGTCGACTTCACAGATTTAATTTTAACCCTTCACCAGATCAACTGCTTCTTGTAAATGTCAACCTGGAAAGCTTTCCCCAGCTGCACTTCTGGGCAAAGGTGTACAGGTAGAATTGATTCAGCACCTATTACTACTTGGCCTCAGCAAATGGTTATTTTTAACATGCAACTGAAGCTTGCTTTTTCACTTGGACAAGGTGAAAGTATATTTTGTGGTTGTCTTTGTGACTTATTGCTCATTTTCATTCTGTCTTCTAATAGGAACGCCCACCTAAGCCTGAAGTTCCCTGGCTGCATAATGCCATGTGGTTCGCATGCTGTGACTTAGAAGAATCATTTCCAGTTTTTAAAGGACTTACACAATACATACTGTTACATCCTATTTCCATACGAATAGGTAATATGTCAAAAAGGATCTGCTATAAAGGGATTGTAAACAAGCTTGTGAATCTTTTTTTTTTTTTTGAGGCATTCTTTTATTTTATTTATTTATTTATTTATCTATCTATCTATTTATTTATTTATTTATTTATTTATTTATTTTGAGAGAGTGTGAGAGAGCCTGCGCGCACAGGGGATGGGCAGAGGGAGTGAATCCCAAGCAGAAGACATGCTGTCAGCCCAGAGCCCAGTGCGAGCTGGAACCCACGAACTGTGAGATCACGACCTGAGTGGAAACCAAGAGTGTGACACTTAAGCTGCTGAGCCACCCAGGCACCCTAGGCTCGTGAATCTTAACTTTGATGTTTCCTTTAATCTCTTCTGCTATATCAATATTTTTCACTAGGAAATTTCTTCATTATTAAGAAATTGTGAAGTATTTGCTCTCCCAGTTGAATGTTTGAGTTCAATGCTTGGCGCATGAATTTTCAATATTTTATATTTACTATTATACCCATTTAAAAGGGATATACTTACCTCTAAGAATTGCCTTAGCTGCACCCCATAGGGTTTTTTTTTTGTACAAATCAAAATTGTACAACTAGATATTATCAAAAATTAACTGTACTTATGAGCCCAAATCAAGAACTAAAATAATACCAGACTCCCATTATCCTTTCATACTCCCTCACAGGATCCTTTCCCTCTTCCCCAGAAGTAATGCTTGCTCTGAATTATAATATTCTATGTTAATTTTTCTCACAAGTTTTAATATGCAGCCCTTTCAATTTTAAAAGTACACATTTTATGTTAACTAAAATTTAAATAATAAAAAAAGAATAAATAAAAAGGATGATTAGAAAAGCCCTGAAAAGGGGCGCCTGGGTGGCGCAGTCGGTTGAGCGTCCGGCTTCAGCCAGGTCACGATCTCGCGGTCCGTGAGTTCGAGCCCCGCGTCAGGCTCTGGGCTGATGGCTCGGAGCCTGGAGCCTATTTCCGATTCTGTGTCTCCCTCTCTCTCTGCCCCTCCCCCGTTCATGCTCTGTCTCTCTCTGTCCAAAAAAAAAAAAAAAAACGTAAAAAAAAAAAATTAAAAAAAAAAAAAAAAAAAGAAAAGCCCTGAAAAAAAGAAAAGTACATTTTTTTTAGTTTGAAAGCATTTAGGATCTGGAGGAGCTATCTTTGTATTGTTTATAACATAATTATGTTATAGAAATTGGGGCGTCTGGGTGGCTCAGTCATTTGAGCATCTATCTGACTCTTGATTTCACTATGATTCCCAGTTTCTCTTTGAAATTCCAGAATTTTTCCCATCATATCTTGTGAAACTATGCTGTTCATTATGACTAGGCTTAGGATTATTATCTTCCTAGTAAATTATTCCTTTTTTTGAATAATATGCCCTTTACTCTAAATAGTTCTTTTTTGCCTTAAAATATATTTTCTAATGTTAATGTAATTAAAGTGCAATTATCTTGGTTAGGGCTCTGCCTCTATATATTTCTATACTCTTAATTTTAACTCTTTTGTGTCATCATCATGTTTTTGGTGTATCTTAAGTGGAATTTTGTTGTTTTGAGCAGTATGAGAGTCTCTCTTTTTTAACGGGAAAGTTTTAATTCAATGATATTTATTACAATAATTGCTCCATTTCAAGGGCTCTCAACTGGGGAATATTTTGTCTCCCAGAAGACATTTGTCAGTGTCTGGAGGCATTTTGGTTGTCACAACTTGTATGGTGCTACTGGCATCTAGTAGGTAGAAACCAAGAATGTGGCTAAACATTCTGCAATGCTCAGAACAATCCTCCAGAAGAAGTAACCACTTGCCCCAAAATGTCCATAGTGGTGAGACTGAGAAATCCTGATCTGTTCAGACTTACTTCTATCACCTTATTTTTTTTTTAATTTTTTTTTTAACATTTATTTATTTTTGGGACAGAGAGAGACAGAGCATGAACGGGGGAGGGGCAGAGAGAGAGAGGGAGACACAGAATCGGAAGCAGGCTCCAGGCTCTGAGCCATCAGCCCAGAGCCCCACGCGGGGCTCGAACTCACGGGACCCATGAGATCGTGACCTGAGCCGAAGTTGGACGCTCAACTGACTGAGCCACCCAGGCGCCCCTCTATCACCTTATTTTGTGGGGATTTTTTTTTTCTTGGCAGCCTTTTTCTTTGTTTCATTTGTTTTCTTCTTTCTTGCCTTCAGGTGGCTTATCCATTCTTTTATTTACCCCATACTTATTTGAAGTTCTGTGTTCTATTTCTACCCTTTGATAATCACTCTTCTACTTGTAATATGAATATTTATTTAACCAGTAAGTGTAATGATTTAAAATGTACATGGACCAGAACTTCTGGAATCCTAATGTACTTGTTTGATTTCTAAATAAAGACTAGAAAAAAATGAAATGCTCTTCAATAAATGCATCAAATAGAAATTATGTTTCTATATTGAGGACCAGTTAAACAAGACACCTAGAGATAGAAGTAGAACACAAAAAGGAAAACACTCATAGGGGAAGGCTAGAGATGGCCAGTTAGGGACAGACCCAACGCAGAAAGAACTAGATGGAGCCTAACAAACACACAGGCAAAGAAAGAGGGAAGGAGTAGAGGCTAGAAGGCAAAGTAATTCTGGAAACAACTCATCATGTTTGGACAAAAAACACCATGTGTTATCCCTGTTGATTGGGACTAAAATTTCAGCTATTTAAAACTACTTTCCTGCTTTCATTTGTTAAATTTCAGGTTTATTCTGGAAATCCTATACAATTGTGAAGGTTTGTACATGTGTGATAGGAGGGCTTATGTTCTAAATGTGAAATTTAGATCTTTGCAGGTGAAGTTTAATAATCAATTCCAATGGCATTCTTACCTTCTAAAGCTTCCTAATTGCTTAATCTTTTGTCTTTGATAGTTTCTAAGTGCTTCATGTCCTAATAATTGAGAGTTATTTAAAATATGCTCTTATCCTCTCTCGTTAGCCAGAATCCTAGTGAATATACAATAAGTAATGAGAACCTCGAGAAAAAGGAAGTCCTTTTGGAATAAATGGTTCTACTATCTGGTCCTCAGAGTAACACAACCACCTTCAACCAAAGTTGTGTGCTTTGCCCTGTGGTCTCATACCATGTCATTGTCTTTATGCCATCTAGAAATTAGAAGTCTTGCAGAGGTGCACACTCCTCCAGAATAGTCTCAAGTGTCACTGAATTGCTGTCACCACATTTTTGCTATTATTAGACCCTCAGAACAGAGCCCCAGCAGACCAGCTGGAGAAAGAGGTTGTCTAGCCTGGCATTCAAGCCAACGATTTTGCCCAAGGTCCAACCAAAGGAACCTGTTTCATTACTAGAGGACAAACTGGCTGTGTTGGCTTGCTGAGAGGCTTACAGCGCACTGTATACCCTGCCTACAGGAATTTCAGTGCTAACTCTTGCCACATGTTAAAACCATTATAAAGGGTGGGGTGTCTGGGTGGCTCAGTCAGTTGAGCGTCTGACTTCGGTTCAGGTCTTGATCTCATGGTTCTTGAGTTTGAGCTCCACATCAAGCTCCACATCAGGCTCACTGCTGTCAGTGTGGAGCCTGCTTTGGATCCTCTGTCGTTCCCCTCTCTCTCTGCCCCTCCCCTGCTCTCACACACGCACACACACACACTCTCTCTCTCTCTCAAAAATAAACACTAAATATTTAAAACAATTGTAAAGGCTAATCAGGATCCTAACCCTCATGTGACATGCAAGCCCATTTCCTATAAATATTCCATGGGGAAAGGGGAGCAATATATTCTGTTTATTAGGGCATAAAGTTCTATATATGTCAATTTATCCATATGTTATTTAGATTGTTCAAATTATATATGTCAGAACTTCCAGTCTGCTTCATCTATCACAGACTTGATAATTATGTGTTATTTCCTACCACAATTATCTTTTTTCTGCTTTTTCCTTTACCTCCAGCAGTGATTACTTGATGTACTCTTTCACTATTATCTGACACATAGGTTCATTTTATTGTTTTTATTATATATTTTAATTAATATAACTTGACCTATTTGTTCCATTTAATTATATTTGCCTTGAATTCTAATTTATTCAATGTTACTCTTATCACTTCAATTTTCTTTTTTGCTCACATTTGATTAATGTTTCTCTATGCATCCTTTTATTTTTAACCTCTTTGTTTATTTTGTTTTAGCTTTGCTTTTTGTAAGTGATTTGCTATTGGATTTGTTTTCTGATCCAATTTTAAATTATTTTTAATTAGGTTGGTTGGGTAAGGGGAGATTAATATATTTTCATTTGTTGTAAAAACTGATAGTAAATGTAGACATTTTTAAGTTACCAAATACATTTATTTAATTTCAAAGTCAAACCAACTCTAATTAAAGCATCTTTTTAAATTGTGTTTCTAGGATCGTTTGAGACTTATATCAATCCATATGAATGGGAAGGCTATTCTAAAAGTAAGGAGGAAGAATTCATGACAGAAGAAAAAGAGACCAAAAACCGTAATTCCTGGCATCCAGTATTGAGTTCTTTCCAAAAGCTACTTCTCATTAAATGTTGCAAAGAAGAGAAGGTAGGGTGTTGCTTTTTTTTTTTAATTAGAGGTCTGTGTTACAGTTATTTCTACTAATGCTCATCGGCCAGTTATGATTCATAACTGACTAGATTTATTTATTTAGAGATTAACAATGGCCAAGTTTGGGAGGAGACTGCAAGAAATAGAGACTTTGTGTCATTAATAGACCATAATGTTTTATGCAGAAAATGAAAGAAAAGGCTAGAGAGCCATCCAGGAACCTACTCATCCTTTCCTAGCATGCACCATTAGGGACTTGTGCTCTCCAGAGAGGACAGCGGTCACCACAGGGCAGTAGTGGAGAATTGATAGACCTTTCAGATCTTGGCGACAATGGGAAGAAGTCTTTTGAAGAGAACAAAACCACAGTCACCAAGACCAGTTTGAAGATTGTTGGACTGGTCTCTGTAAGAAGCTGTAGCAGCCAGAATTGGATAGAGATTGTAGATGCAGTGCCTGGGTGGCTCAATCAGTTAAGCGTCTGACTCTTGATTTTGGCTCAGGGCATGATCTCACGGTTCATGAGTTTGAGCCCTATGTTTGGCTCTGCACTTACAGTGTGGAGCCTGCTTGGGATTCCCTCTCTCCCTCTCTCTCTGGTCCTCCCCCTCCCCTTGCTCTCGCAAACATGCACTCTCTCAAAATAAATAAATAAAGTTTTTTTAAAAAAGGATAGAGGTGGGAGATGGAAGAGATAGAGGGGGATGTAGAGATGAGGCAACTGGTATGGCTTCCAGTTTCTGCTTGGGTGCCAGAGGGGATAATGTAACAACAACTGAGCAAATGTGAAAGGAGAAGTATGTCACAGAAAGCTGTCACTGAGTCTGCAGTATCTGCCAGCTATCAGAGTACGTAGCAGCCTGGAGACCAATTAATATGTAGGTAGGAAACTCTATAGAGAGAAGCATAGGCTAGAAATAGAGAGTTGCATATTATCAGCATCAAGCTGGGAAGTATATCAAATGGGAGTTGTTGGAATCAGATAGGAATAATGCATAATACAATAAAAGGGCAGGTGGGCAAAGGATGAAACCCTGAGGGGCACCAACTTTAAAGGGAAGAAAGAAAGGATGAGAAGGAATAGTCATAGGGGCAAGAAGAACACCAGGAGAAAAAAGTGACATGGAAATTAAGGATGTATAGAGTTTCAATACAGCAAAAGTTATCAATAGAATAAATGAAGCATCGCAGACAGTTCCAGGACTCTTGCAACATGTCCCAGAAAAGTTCTCCAAATGTGATCAAAGCCACAAATGGTAACAGCCATACCAAATTCACAGAGGATCAATTGAAAATTCTTATTAATACATTGAACCAAAGACCTTCCTTATGTCATACCATCAAATAAAACTTGCTTTACAAATCAACACAGAGGAGTCTGGAATTTGGATTAGGTTTCAGAAATGAAGAGCTAGATATGCACTCCAGAGAGGACAGGGACCTGAATCAGTCAAGACCACCAACAAAATTACCCTGAAGAGAATATCCAAGTATGGCAATATTATACCAGCTACACCTCCTCTCAATCAGATATAGTGACCAAGGCATTTGGGAGCAACCTTTACTCTGGTACTGATTCCAGAGAATGACTTACTAAGGAAATTTGGGTTCCAGAGTAAAGAATTCATGTTCCAAAGATCTGGATTACCTTGCCAGAGAAAAAGCCAATCTGAGGAAGCCTTATAACAGGGACAAGACCAGAGACCAGATTTGTACAATGAGAGACTGCTATTCCCAGGTCTGTTCACAGGCAGAGCCCATTGGGTGTCCAGTGTTTCTACATGGTAGAGTCAATTGCTCCTTTGGGAGAAAGAGGATGTTCCAATACAGTGGCTTGTGTGAGGTACTACAATCTTGCACAAAATTCAGCGTCCTTCAGAAATAGCATATTTGGACCTAGATGGAACTTCATTTCAAAAAACTCTAAGTAAACCAGGTGATTGAGTCATTAGAACTGCAACAGGAAGTAGAATGCCTATCGTTCCAACAATTCTTTCTCTGTCATCAATATTATCAATAGTTCTCAGGACAAGGTTGTTAGCAATTTGAACTAGAAAGAGTAAAAAGAAATTATCAGAGAGGAATAAAGACTGCCAGACAGAGAATAATTTGTGACCACACCAAGCTAAGAAAAGTCCTGTATACCAGTGTTCTCAAATTTTGGCATGTATCAGAATCATCTGAAGAAAAAAAGAATCATCTGGAGAGTTTGGGAAAGCACAGAGACCTGAGGGTACTTCCCAGAATTTCTGATTCAGCATGTCTGACCAACGGGCTAAAACTCTGCATTTCTACCAACTTCTCAGATGATGCTGATGCTGATCCTGAAGCCATACTTTGTGAACCCCTGATTTAATATGATTAAACATATATAAGAAGAAACCATTATTCTCAAAGCAGACGAATGAGGACATCAAGACATATGTCGTGACATGCAGCATTGTTAATTTCCAAGGCTAAATCTACTGAGAACCCCAACTTTGACAGTCCTGGTATTTCAATCCATCCTTCCTCTACCTCAGGAAGGTGGCAGGCTCTTTGAGAGCCAGGCTTTCTCTCTATTGAAAGCCACACTGTTGGGGCGCCTGGGTGGCTCAGTCGGTTGGGCGTCCGACTTCGGCTCAGGTCATGGTCTTGCGGTCTGTGGGTTTGAGCCCCGCGTCAGGCTCTGTGCTGACCGCTCGGAGCCTGGAGCCTGTTTCGGACTCTGTGTCTCCCTCTCTCTCTGACCCTCCCCCATTCATGCTCTGTCTCTCTCTGTCTCAAAAATAAATAAACATTAAAAAAAAAAAAAGCCATACTGTAGACAAAGTCACCCAGGATGAAATCTTAGAGCAACAAAAATTGCACAGCTCTTCCGATTTGAGAAACACCAGTTATATGAATGCAATTTTACCACTTAACTACATACTTTAAATGGTTAAGATGGTAAATTTTATATTATATGCATTTTACCACAACTTTTTAAAAGAAGAACTTCAGCATGTTGGAGAAAAGTGTGAGTACTTCTGTTCTAATATAATGCCCAGTTTGACAGCCACCCAGGATCTTTATCCTTCATCTAATATACTACAGCTGAAATTAAGTTTGGTCACTCAAGAGGGATGAACAGGGGTCATGATCCCCAAATGTTTAAGCTTCCTTTCTCATCACAGTGAAAGCAATGGGCAGGGAATTCTCAAACACAGAGTCTCTCAAGAATGAATTTGTGCACTATTCATCTAAATTCAGCAATTCTCTGTGGATTCTGATAGACAAGATGAACTTAAAAATACACAGAAGGTCTCAGCCAGAGACTATAAAGCCACAGGCCAGGAAAACAGTTCTAAGCAAGACATAATGGAGTCACATATGTCAGAATTGGGAAACTCAACTTAAAAAGCAAGTGAGAGGAGCTCCTAGAAAAGAACTTGGTGATAAAGAGGGAAGAGACTGATCCTGCAACCAAACATGGGATTTTCAGAGGATGGTCTTTAAGAAATGCCTAACTCTCTAGATCATAGGTATGAGAAATCTGAAGCATTTTCACATCAAATTCTTACCAGGATTGCCATAAAGATCTTGATGAGAATAAAACAGCATAAGTCCAGAAGGGTCACAGAAGTAGATGCATTCCAGCCTGTGTTATGGAAGGAACCTGAGGAGCAAGCAGGTCAGTGGGTCCTATCATCTCAGAACCTACTGGAGGATGGTGCAGGAAGTACATAGAGAAAGACCCCCAAATACCCAGAGTTAAGACCATGAAAAGACTTTCTTGGATGATAAGGACTCTGAAAGTAAGGATATTATAGATACAGAGGGCTCTGAAGCTGGAGCTGAGGAACTGATAAGAAATGCCCCAATATAGCCTCATGTAAGTGGGCAAGCATGTAAACATCTTTTCCCAGATTGGCCACAGAAGGGTACAATCAGGGTCATGGCCCTGACCCAGACTGAGATATCCCCTCTCCTGATAACAATAACAAAAAAACATGCAAGGATTGTTTGGACAGGGTGATGTGAATACCTAATGGAGGGTTAATTTTAAAGAAGGGCTGCTGCTTATAGTTGTGCCAGATGCGCACTGCACAAGCCTTAAGGGAGCCATTTGCCTTGTAGATATTATAGGTTAGGTTTGTATATTTATCATGACAGCCTTCTGGCACAAATACCTTAGGATCTCACACACAGGCTCCATACAGGCTAGAGACGGAGAAGGTCTGCAAGAGCAGGAGTAGGGTAAGCAGGCTAGGATAGGATCAGTGAAGGCAACACATTGGTGTAGGAAGTGGTGGGGCAAGGATATGATCATCCAAGCTGAGGCTAATTCCCAAGGAAGGTCAGAAGAGGCTGAAGACTAAAATGAGAACGGAAGATGGGGAGACAAGATATGCAGTCAATTCTGAGAAGCTGGCTTATGAAGGGAATCAAAGAGATGAAATCACTGAGAGGGATGTGGTGCCTGGGTGGCCCAGTCAGTCAAGCATCTGACTTCTGCTCAGGTCATGATCTCATAGGTCAAGAGTTCGAGCCCCACATCAGGCTCCGCACTGAGAGTGCGGAGTCTACTTGGGATTCTCTCTCTGCCTCCCTCTGTCTCAAAATAAATAAATAAACTTTAAAAAATAGCTAGGAAGGGGCAGCAATCAAGGGAAAACTTTTGGTTTTAAGAACTGTGCACAGTAGATCCTAACTGTGCAATAATAAAATCTAGGAGAGAGGAGAGATCAATAGTGCAGAAAGAAACAGTGGAAGGACAGGGGTGCCTGGGTGGCTCAGTGGGTTAAGCGTCGACATCAGCTCACAGGTCACTATCTCGCAGTCTGTGGTTCAAGCCCCACATAGGGCTCTGTGCTGTCAGAGCCTGGAGCTTTGGATTCTGTGTCTCCCTCTTTATCTGCCTCTCTCTCTCTTTCAAAAATAAACATTAAGAAATTTAAAAAAAAATGGTGGATAGACTAAAAGTAAAGTCCATGAGAATGTGGAAGGAATGCACAAGGATGGGACAGAAAGAGGCAAGGATGGGGGAGCAGGCTTATAGATGGAGGGAATGACAAGGGACTTTTCCTCTCATCCGGTAGTCATCTTACTCAGGGAAGTCATGAGAACCATGGCTGTTGGCAGTTACATGGTGCAGAAACCCGTTGTGCACAAACCCAGTAGGAAGAAATATACCTAATCAAGAGAGAATGAGTGTAGAACAGGGCACCACCCTCTGAGAAGTTGAAGGGGAGAAATGGGATGGAATTATGAAGGATCTTCAACATATTATTTTTTTTAATATTTTTCTTTTCAACTTTCAGATAGTTTTTGCTCTTACAGACTTTGTAATAGAAAGTCTTGGAAAACGCTTTATAGAGACACCCCCTGTGGACCTGCCCACTCTGTATCAAGACATGTCGTATAACACTCCCCTGGTATTCATCTTAAGCACAGGCTCGGATCCTATGGGGGCATTCCAGAGGTTTGCCCGGGACAGCGGGTATTCAGAACGGTAAGGTCCACGTTGTGTCGTTTTTATAACTCATGTGAACAGCTCCTTGTTAAAATTTGCCCCTTTTTCTTTCCTCTGTGGAGTGTGAATTCCTACACTTAGGTATCCCTTACTAAATAATAAGATACATTAATATTTAGCTACGTATGTTGTTAAAATTGGGTCAAAAATAATAAAAGCAGATGTAAACTTCATTTGAACGAATGGAAGATTGTCCAAAATGTATAATAATCTAGTGGAATAGTGATTAAAACGTATTTGTTATTTAAGACATTATTTTAATGTATCTGTAAAAGTTTACTCTATATGAAAAACAGATTGTATTAATGTATACTAAGAACAGGCACTCTCATTTATTGCTGGTGGGAATGCAAATGGTACAGGTGCTTTGGAAGACAACTTGGTGTTTTCTTACAAAATTAACATATTCTTACCATACAAATCTAGGAATCAACTCCGTGGTATTTAGTCAAAGGAGTTGAAAACTTTGTCATGTCCACACAAAAATCTACCCACAGATGTTTATAGCAGCTTTATTCATAATTCCCAAACTTGGAAGCAACCAAGATATCTTTCAATATGTGAATGGGTAAATATACGGTGGTACATCCATAAAATGGAATGTTATTCAGCATTAAAAAGAAATGAGCTGTCAAGCCATGAAAAGACAATGGAGGAACCTTAAATGCACACTATTAAGTGAAAGAAGCCAATCTGGAATCTATAATTCCAACTATATGTCATTCTGGAAAAGGCAAAACTATGGAGACAGTAAAAATTTAACAAAGGGTTTACATCCAATATAAAGAACTCTTAGAAATCAATAAAAGGTAGGTAATCCATGGGGGGTGGGGTGGGGGAAGGGTGGGAGGGGAGAGAGGAGATATAAATCGGAAAATGGGAACAGCCAGAGGGTCAGTAAATAAACCTATGAAAAGGGGAAACAATTTAAAACTCAGTGAGACACCACTATATATATATATCCACCAGTTGTTAGCATGTACATGGAAAAATAAATACTCCTGGTAGAAGTGTGGAATGGTGGCATCACTTTGGAAAACAGTTTGAAATTATAATAAAGTTAACATACACATACTGTGTCAAACAGCAGTTCTATTCCTAGGAATAAACATAACAAAATAGGGTGTGTAAGTATACCAAAAGACACGCACAAGAATGTTTATTGCAACATTGTATGTAATAGCCAAGAACCAGAAATAACCCAAACATCCATCAAGAGCAGAATGGATGGATAAATTCTGGTATAATCACACCATAGAATATTATATAGCAGTGAAAATGAATGAACTATAATGACACACAATAATATGAATTAATCTAAAAAATAATGTTAATTGAAACAGACCAAATAAAAACTATATATATACTATATGATTCCATTTATGTAAAATTACTCTATGGTGTTAGAATTCAAAGTAGTTTTCATCTTTGAGAATGAGGAAGGATATTGATTAGGAGGGTGGTGGTAATGCTCTTTTTTTTT
The DNA here is from genome assembly GCF_023721935.1 of Panthera uncia. Taxonomy (NCBI): domain Eukaryota; kingdom Metazoa; phylum Chordata; class Mammalia; order Carnivora; family Felidae; genus Panthera; species Panthera uncia. The sequence goes on from NW_026057579.1 coordinate 258,375, forward strand.
GTCCTGGTGGTGGTACAACTGTACATTCACTTTGGAGAATTCATTAGGCCATACACTAATGATTACGTTCTTTTTCTGTATGGATGTGAGACTTCAAATTTAAAAAAAAAATTTTTTTTTAATTTAAAAAACTGATCTATAGTGTTGGAAATCAGGATAACATGTACCTTTGGGAAGGAGGAAGGGAAAATGATTGGAATGGAAAGGGGCATGAGACAGATGTCCCTGGGATGTTGGCAAACTTGTGTTCTCAACCACAGGTGTTCATCTGTGATCATTCATAGAGCTATTTATTGTTTTTTGGACTTTTCCATATGTGTTACAGTAGAAAAGTTTTTAAAAACAAGAAAATAATAGAAAAATATTTGCACATCTACTAGAATGAGGATTTGAAATGTGTGCATATTTTAGGCAAGAATCTACTAAATTTACATTTCTTCATAATCTCATTACCTAAAAATAACATAAAACAGCATTTTTTGTTGTTGAATTCAGGGTGCAAGCAATTTCACTGGGGCAAGGACAAGGACCCATTGCTGAAAGAATGATCAAAGATGCAATGAAATTAGGAAACTGGGTGTTTTTGCAGAACTGCCATCTTGCTGTTTCTTGGATGTTGGCAATGGAAGAACTAATTAAAACCTTCACAGATCCAAGTATGTCGAACACATATCATTTGCATAATAATACTGTTTTTATGTAGTCATCTTTGTTGAATCCAATCTTACAAGAATTTTTTTATTGTAGGCATTGTGTTTCCCCATATTAAAGAGGATAAATTTGAAATCTAGAGAGGTTACTTAAATTACACAGTCCAGATTTGAAAAAAGATCTTCAGACTCCATGTTGGGGGCATGATCCACTGGACCACTTCTGTTTCATGTTACCTTCTATGGAGGCCGTTTGAGTTCAGAATAGATTACACAGAGGCATGATAAAAGAAATAGAAAAATGGACTTAGGACAAAGAAAGTAAATTAAATCTTTCACTAAAGAATGAGAGAAGTTAAGGAACAGATTCAAATTGCCACAACCCACTTAGAGTCGTGTTTTACCACTTATTATTCTCTGTAACTCCTATGCCTACTAACTTTCATGTGTGCCTCCTAGCCATGTTGTCAAAAACCAAACTCCACTTTTGGAGCCAAAATATAATGCAGAAGATAGAGTTTGGGATAAAGAGGAACTTTATTGTTCAGGTCATGATCTCACAGTCACGGGATCGAGCCCTAGGTCAGGCTCCATGCTGACAGTGCAGAGCCTGCTTGGGTTTCTCTGTCTCTATCCATCTCTCTCAAAATAAATAAATAAACTTTTTAAAAAATAATAAAAATAACTGAAACCTCAGGAACTGTATGATTGGTAATAAGCAGGATGAGCCCTACTTTACCACTCTGTCAGGAGGCCACCCTATCAACCTAGGATATCCAGAGCACTTTCTCTCTGGTCTTCCTTTGTGCCCAACCACAGAAGCTTTCTGGGAAGCTGTCTGGGAAGGTGAGAGCTATACGGCCAGTCTTATGAGTGACTTTACTTACTGCTGCCTATTAAGGTGAAAAGCTCTTCCTTTACAGAGTGGCCAGCCTACACAGGATACTACCACAAAGCCAAGACTTAGCATTAGCAGCCTTCCCCTAAGGACCCCTCACTTCCAGTTCCTGCTCCTTACCTCTGTAGCCTGCCTCCAGCAAGGATATAGAATCCTTCACATCCACCACCCAGAATATTCACTCTTTTCACCTTTTTGCAATACAAATAAAAGTGGTCTTTCCACTTAAGTAATTTCCATTTAAGTAATTAAAGAAAAATGACCAGAAGGAATTCACCACTGTTCAGGGGTTGCTGGTGATTAGGATTATAATTAAGAAGAAAATGCTAGGTTGTTGATGGGAATGCAAGCTGGGGCAGCCACTCTGGAAAACGGTGTGGAGGTTCCTCAAAAAACTAAAAATAGAACTACCCTATGACCCAGCAACTGCACTGCTAGGCATTTATCCAAGGGATTCAGGTATGCTGTTTCGAAGGGACACATGCACCCCCATGTTTATAACAGCAATAGCAACAATAGTCAAAGTATGAAAAGAGCCCAAATGTCCATAGATGGATGAATGGATAAAGATGTGGTATATATACACAATGGAATATTACTTGGCAATCAAAAAGAATGAAATCTTGCCATTTGCAACTATGTGGATGGAACTGGAGGGTATTATGCTAAGTGAAATTAGTCAGAGAAAAGCAAAAATCATATGACTTCACTCATATGAGGACTTTAAGAGAAAAAAAACAGATGAACATAAGGGAAGGGAAACAAAAATCATATAAAAACAGGGAGGGAGACAAAACAGAAGAGACTCATAAATATGGAGAGCAAACTGAGGGTTACTGGAGGGGTTGTGGGAGGGGACATGGGCTAAATGGGTAATAGGTACTAAGGAATCTATTTCTGAAATCATTGTTGCACTATATGCTAACTAATTTGGATGCAAATTTTAAAAAAATTTTTAAAAAAGAAATTCAAATTGAATGTTGGAAACATTAAATAAAATTATAATTATAAAAAAAAGAAAATTTTCTGCATTTCAGAGGGAAAGCCCTTAAAATCTCCAACAAGTATTGAAAATTAATGTATCCTTAATTTCTTTACTCAAATGTGCCCGTGTCTAGATTGCCAAACTCTTATGTATTAAGAGCTTTCTATATGGCACAAAAACAGACACTCAAGTCAATGGAACAGAATAGAGAACCCAGAAACGGACCCACAAATGTATGGCCAAATAATCTTTGACAAAGCAGGAAAGAATATCCAATGGAATAAAGACAGTCTCTTCGGCAAGTGGTGCTGAGAAAACTGGACAGCGACATACATAAAAATGAACCTAGACCATTTTCTTACACCACACACAAAAATAAACTCAAAATGGATCAAAGACCTAAATATAAGACAAGAAGCCATCAAAATTCTCGAGGAGAAAGCAGGCAACAACCTCTTTGACCTCAGCTGCAGCAATTTCTTGCTCAACACATCTCCAAAGGCAAGGAAATTAAAAGCAAAAATGAACCTGGACCACTTTCTTACACTATCATCAAAAATAAACTCAAAAAGAGTGAAAGACTTAAACATAAGACAGGAAGCCATCAAAATCGTCAAGGAGAAAGCAGGCAAAAGCCTCTTTGACCTTGGCCACAGCAACTTCTTACTCAACACATCTCTGGAGGCAAGAGAAACAAAAGCAAAAATGAACTATTGGGACCTCATCAAAATAAAAAGCTTGTGCGCAGTGAAGGAAACAATCAGCAAAACTAAAAGGCAACCAACGGAATGGGAGAAGATATTTGCAAATGACATATCAGATAAAGGGTTAGTATCCAAAATCTATAAAGAACTTGTCAAACTCAACACCCAAAAAACAAATAATCCAGTGAAGAAATGGGCAAAAGACATGAATAGACACTTCTCCAGAGAAGACATCCAGATGGCCAACCGACACATGAAAAAATGCTCAACATCACTCATCATCAGGGAAATACCAATCAAAACCGCAATGAGATACCACCTCACACCTGTCAGAATGGCTAACATTAACAATTCAGGAAACAATAGATGTTGGCGAGGTTGCAGAGAAAGAGGATCTCCTTTGCATTGCTGGTAGGAATGCAAACTGGTGCAGCTACTCTGGAAAACAGTATGGAGGTTCCCCCAAAAATTAAAAATAGAACTACCCTACGACCCAGCAATTGCACTACTAGGTATTTATCCAAGGGATACAGGTGTGCTGTTTCGAAGGGGCACATGTACCCCAATGTTTATAGCAGCAATAGCAACAATAGTCAAAGTATGGAAAGAGCCCAAATGTCCATCAATGGATGAATGGATAAAGAAAATGTGGTATATATATACAATGGAGTATTACTCGACAATCAAGAAGAATGAAATCTTGCCATTTGCAACTACATGGATGGAACAAGAGGGTATCATGCTAAGTGAAATTAGTCAGAGAAGGACAAATATATGACTTCACTCATATGAGGACTTTAAGATACAAAACAGGTGAACATAAGGGAAGGGAAGCAAAAATAATATAAAAACAGGGAGGGGGACAAACCAGAAGAGACTCTTAAATATAGAGAACAAACAGAGTTGCTGGAGGAGTTGTGGGGGGGGGATGGGCTAAACAAGTCAGGGGCATTAAGGAATCTACTCCTGAAATCACTGTTGCACTATATGCTAACTAACTTGAATGTAAATTTTAAAAAATAATAATAAATAATTTTTTTAAAAAGGGTTCTATAAAGATTCCTCCCACCTACATTTTAGAACATTTTACAACATAAAATACTTAAACTAGTCTTTTTGCCATGATAAGTTATATAAAAGTTATATAAAAGTATTATTATAATTTAAGCATTTTCCTTTTTTGTTGTTTTATCTTTGTTTTAAACAGACATTATCATCAAGGACACTTTTCGACTTTTTTTAAGTTCCATGCCTAGTAGTACATTTCCTGTTACAGTTCTTCAAAATTCTGTCAAGGTAATGTATGCACATGGTTGGAACGGCACAAAATGGCCTCAGAGTGTTCCCAAGTGCGTCCAGGGAACCCAGTCCCCATGTGTAGGACCACGTCACAGTCCATGTGGCCAAGGTGGGGAGGAGCAAGTCAGTATCGCTGTACCTGATAGCATGCAGGGAAACGATTTCCCAAGACACTGCCATCCTTGTGTGCCCTAGTCTGTTGACCATTCAGCTCTATAAGAAAATGTCAAAGATTCAGAATGGTGAGAATGGGTCCCCTCCCAGAGTTAAGAGAATGTTTCAGCATTTGAGAGAAGGAAGGCCTATGGGTAGTATGGCTGCTGGATTTCAGTGCTGGAAGTTTCCAACATATGGGAAGCCTCTGCATATGAATGATCGCTCAGGAACAAGAGATGCCTCTTCCTTCCCTGTCCCATGTCATCAAGGACTGCAGTATGTTGAGATGAGTGGAAAATCCAATGCAGAAGGCCTGAGCATACTTTCTGGCCCATATTTAGAAAAATGGACTCCAAATGAAAATAGTGTGAGGTTCTGGTGGAGATGATTTACCCACTGTAGGTCTGAAGACCCCACCAGGCCCTACTTTCCAGAGACTGAGGCTGAGCAAGACACAGAGCAGGAATGCCAGGAATGCGCCTTGGGCATCAGTTATCTCCAACCTTCCATGGCTTCAGTCTATAAGTATTAATCTATAAAATCACCCTCTGTGCCACATATGTGTCCAAATTCAGGTAACCAATGAGCCTCCAAAAGGTTTACGTGCAAATATCAGACGAGCATTTACTGAAATGACACCTTCGTTTTTTGAAGAAAATATACTCGGAAGAAAATGGAGACAAATAATATTTGGCATTTGTTTCTTCCATGCAATTATTCAGGTACACTCAATTTTGCTTTTCAATAGAAACAAGAAAGTGCATTATGTTAATAAATAAATAAGTAAAAAGTAGGAATTACATGAAAGCTAACAGGTGACATTATGAAGTGCTGAGGCCCCATTCCGTGTCTGAACCCAAGTTGTTTTCACTCAGTGGCGGATCTCTGTGCTCCCCTCCCCTCAGCCTCTCACAGCTGCACCTCCCAGCTCTACTCTGATCTAAGGGATGCCATCACCTGAGTAGATGCACAAGGTCAAACCCAAAAGCACAAAATTGATCTCCTTAGCTATGTCTCACTCCCAAATCTGCTTCCCCTCCACACTCTCCTCCTGAAATCAGTGGTCCCATCTCTCAGTCACCTACAATCAAAACTTCAGGATTTTTATTATTCCTTCTCTGCACACACATATCATGTCAGTCATTGTTTTTCTTACAGTGGTTTCACTCTCACCTATTCCTGTTTGAGTGGGCTGACCACCCTTACATCTTCCCTGTGATCAGAGCCCCAAGTCCCCTGAAAGATGACCTTTAACTCAGTACTGCTTTCTGCTTCCGTCTGCTCATACTTCACTGCTGTGGTCTGGTGTCCATCCCATGACCCTGCACTTAAATTCTGACTTTTCAACTACATATCTCTAAATGGTGTCTTGGTTAGATTGGCTGCCTACGTTTCAACTGTGTATGGTCTACAGAGAAAGATTCTGTAAAGAAAAAACAAAGATTAAAGATGCAAGGTATGAGATAAATAAGTAAACAAGGTCCTAGAGGAGATCCAAGAGGCTGGGACTAGGGGCTCCAGGTGTGAGGTCCTTGTTGTACAAACAAAGACAGCTGAGATGGAGAGGTAGCTTAAGACTTAGGGAAATTTTGAGGTCAAGAGGAGGAAATATGAGACCTCTGGTATAATCAGCAGAGTTAAGAAACTAAGGTGGGATAGGGAGATAACGACCATGTGAAATCATGAAACAAGGATTATGATTCTGTGTACCAGTTAAAAAAAAAAAAAAAGATGTCCCTGCAGAGAAGTCAGTATGTAATCAGCACATCGTGACATGACTAAAAGCCTAGGTGAGAGATTCCTTAAAACATCAGGGAGTCACTCTGTCTACCTGATGGATGATTAGTGTATTTTTTCCCCCTATTTTGATGGGGAAACATTTTATTTTACCATGAAGGACAAATGTCCTTTTGACAGGTGTATTACATTTCCAGTGATGTCAAATTTTCTTTTGGAAATTTTGGAGAGGAGCCAGGACTAGAGGGATAGATGCCCTCCATGTTTGGTGAAAGCCAAACTGAAAGCCTAGATGAAGTTGAACTGCATGATCTTAACTATTTTTACAGAATGAAAATGCCCGACTGCAATAGAAACCTTTTATTTCTCAATATTTTACACAAAATTAACTTTATCGAATTTTAGGTAAGACCATTTTCATTTTCCGTTCTAGGAGAGAAAAAAGTTTGGCCCTCTTGGTTGGAATATCTGCTATGAATTTAATGACAGTGACAGGGAATGTGCTTTGCTGAACCTCAACCTTTATTGTCAAGAAGGAAATATTCCCTGGGATGCATTGATTTACATTACTGGTCAGTATGCCCACATGGGCAGGGCAGGGCCCATATGAAGATGGTGTCCTTCCCCAGTGGGAGTCGATGGTGGTAATGATGACTTGTGATAGTCCCTTTGTGAAGATAAGACCATGAAAAGAATATCAGGAAGATATTTACACATGAAAAATGGGCAGATGTTTTCCCAAATAATAATAGCAAAAACATACTCTCTTGATGCATGCCAGGTACTGTGTTAAGCACTTCCCAAGAATTAGTAGATTTAATCCTCACAACAACCCTATGAGGTGAGGACTGTTATATCCCTATTTTATACATGAGGAAATTGAGGCACACAGTTTATAAATGGTGGAGCCAAGATTGAAATCCAGGCAGTCTAGCCTCCAGAGTCTGTGCTCTTAATTTCAAAAAAATCTGAATACTGCTTAACCTGTTGATTCAGGTACACTTGTGAAAAAGGAAAATATATTTCAGGAATTACAATTTTTAGCAGATATTAATTGTGGCCACATGGAACCTTAGTGCCAAGCCTGAGCAATGAAGAAATGATTTGCCCTGGGGAGTGGGGGAAGAAGAGTACTCTGAAAAGGGGCAAAATGGGAATGGGTGGTCTTCACTGGTGAGTAAGGGAAATGGGGAAGGACAGAGAGGTATCAGGTGATCTAGAGCTGGGAAAGGCAAATAAACCTTGGAAATAGAGGGCAGTGAAACAATAGTGAAAATGAATGCGGACCCATCCTCAGAGTGGACCCAAAGGAGTGGTCTTGGAATTAGGAGGCTACTGTATACTCCTGCCTGCAGCATGCCAGCACTCCAGTGGGGCCAACACTGCTTACAAAATGGTGCTGGTTAGTTGACCTTTTGTTGATGGCCAGCTTACTTTCAACAAAGGCATTGGGGCAGCTCAATGCAGGAAAGATAATTTGTTCAATAAATGATGCTGGGACTGTTAGGTATCCATCTGCAAAAGGATGAATTTGGATCCTTATCTCATATGATACACAATAATTAACTCAAAATGATTGACGTAAGAGCTGAAACCAAAGAGCAAAGCAAATCTTTGTGACTTTAGGTTAGGCAATTACTTATTAGATATGACACAAAAAAATACAAGCAATAAAGAAAATAATAAGAATTTAAAAAAATCCTCTTCATCAATATTTAATACCTTTACACTTTCAACAAACACCGTCAAGAAAGTGAAAAGGCAAGGGGCATCTGGGTGGCTCAGTCAGTTAAGCATTCAACTTCAGCTCAGGTCATGATCTCATGGCTCGTGAGTTCAAGCCCTGTGTTGGGCTCTGTGCTGACAGCTCAGAGCCTAGAGCCTGCTTCACATTCTCTCTCTCTCTGTCTGTCTCTCTCTCTCTCTCTCTCAAAAATGAAGAGACGTTAAAAACAAAGTTTAAAAAAAATGAAAAGGCAAGTCACATACTGAGGGAAACTATTTGCAAATCATGTCTGTTAAGGCACTTGTATACAAAGTATATAAAAGAACACTTACAACTCAACAGTGAAAAGAAAAATCATCCAATATAAAAATGGGAAAAAGACTTGAATACACATTTCACCAAAGAAGATTTCCAAATGCCCAATAAGCATGTGAAATGACAGACATTAAGGAAAAGAAAATTAAAGCCATAACGAGATACCACTTAACACCTACTAGGATGGCTATAATTTAAAAATGAAACAAACAAAACTAGCAAGCATTGGTGATGATGTGGAGAAATTGGAACCCTCATATGTTGCTGGTGGCAATGTAAAATGGTGCCCCTGCTTTGGAAAATTTTTTAAATAGAATTACCATATGACCCAGAAATTCTACTCCTAGGTATATGAATGAAAAATGGCCCACACAAAAACTTGTACACAAATGTTTATAGCAGTATTGTTTCATAATAGCCAAAAAGTGGAAACAACTTGAACGTCTGTCAACTGGTGAATGGATAAACAATGTGGCATGTCCATACAATGTAACAACCAGCCATAAAAAGGAATAAAGTACTGATACATACTGCAACACAGATAACCCTCAGACACTCTGATAAGTAAAAGAGGTCAGACACAAAAATACTGCATTGTATGATTCCATTTACACGAAATTTCCAGAAAAAACAAATCTATACAGACAGAAAGTAGTTGCATAGAACAGGGGTAAAAGTGGGGAGTGACTGAAAAGAGGCACAAGATTTCTTTTGGGGGATGAAACAGATGTTCCAAAATTAGATTGAGGTGACAGTTGCACACAACATTGCAGGTTTACTAAAAATTGCTGAATTATACATGTAAATTTTTATGTGGATTTTATGATTTTTAAATTATAGCTCTTTATTAATTATAGCTGTTTTTTTTTTAAAAAAACAGAGGCAAAAAGGCAATGCTTTATTCATAGGCTGGTATTTTAGGCAGTCATTTATGCATTCATCCAGGAAATGCTACCTAGTATGACTATGAATAGATGCTAAAAATACAAAGATGACATAGACCCTGCCTGTCAAAAATCTAACTCATGGCGTGGAGGGTGGAAATAACGATAAACCATATGTTAGGATAACTACGAAATCAGCAGAATGTATGTGTAGTGCTGTGGGAACTCAGAAGGAGCAACTAGTTAAGTACTACCTGGGGGAATCTGGAAAATTTCCACCAGGGGGCGATGGTTGAGATAAGTGCTTAACAGTTAAACTGCACACTGGGCAAGAGGAAAGTGACATAAAAGCCCAACAAGTTGAGGTGTGGCCTGACTATAGAAACTGTGAGCAATTCAGTTGGGCTGGTGCATAGTATGAAGAGGGGATGTGCATGGAGGGGAGCTCTATCCTCAACAAAGCTACAGAACATAAGGTGGGGGCACATCCCAAAAGGCCTATGTGTGTCATTAATAAGCTTTGGTTCTACTTTGTAATCAATGGTGGTCAATCTTAGCCCTTTGGCTGTAAAGGGATGCAATAATTTATACAGCTATAATAAAAGTAAAATGAAGGACTGAACAAGAAGATACAGCAACACCAGTGCGGAGACTAAAACAGGAGAGAATAAACAGAAATGCTGAGGACACTTTAAATATGAGAAGGTATGGATGTATGGAGAGGTCTTAAAATTTTAGAGTGTAAGGTATAGCAATGTCTAAGTCCAAGAGACAGATCTGAGCTCACAATGGGCAAGGGTAAAGCCAAACCTAAGGCCTATCCAGTTTGTATCAGGCCATCCCCCAGCCAGCCCATGGGGATAGGAGAGGAAGAAAAGATCCCACACTGGGATCTGCAATGAGACCCTCGGGAACTGTGATGTCAGGGCCAGGACAGGTAGTAGGCATCTATGGTGGACACATTCCCCCAGGTCCCTTTTCTGGGAAGACCAAACCCAGAAGACTCCTCCCTAAAAGTGAGCCTAAAAAGTGGGTCATCTACTGTGAATCAAAATAGTGGAGCTCCTTTTTTTTTACACAGTTTGATCCAAGAAAAGGATAAAACTCAATCTGGATGGAGAAGCACAAAGTCTCATGGTATGTATGGAAAATATTTCTGTGCTGCTTCTCAAGATGCAGATTTGTAGTTTGTGACTTAAAAAAAAAATACTTTAGGGGAACTCTTTCCTCTCACCACTACTATAGAAGTCTTAGTTTTCCTGGCCATCCTCCTTTTCCAGACCCCACCATGCAATTGGAGAAACTTGAGCTTACATTCCCATCTAGCCCCAAGGGTCCAAGAGGAGCTTCAACTTAGTCCAAGCCTGGACAGACACACTACAAAGATGTAACCAAACTTCGTGTCCCAAGATTTCCTAGAAAGTGACTGAAGAATATACCCAGGAAAATACAGCAGCATCTCTTTCCTCCCTCTTAGAATTGCTAATACAGAGATTTAGCTACTTGACCATCAGCTGTAATACCTACTTCCTCCCCCCTCTCCCTGAGTGGCTGATCCACCAAGACAGACCGAAGTTGCTTCAATGGGAGAGGGAAGATAAGTGCCCCTATAAGACATTGCTGTCTTAGAAGAAATAAATCATTGAGATTCCAAAGACTGAAATAACTTCCTTTCAACCAACCATCTCAGCTTGAAAGATAATGAAAAAGATTTCTTCCTGACATAATGGAAGATATGGAGATGAGAAGAGATGAACACTTAGAGGATTCAGAAGCTGACAAAGTCAGCAAACTCCTTCCAGGAACACCACACACCACAGTGAATAATGCAGCAGTGGATCTGGAATTTTTCGAAGGAAGTATATCAGCAACAGATATCATTCCGATGCATTCCTACTTATAATTTTGGGATGACAGTGGAGCATGCTGAAAGTAGCTTCTCTGTGAAAAGAAAGATGGTATACCAATAAGTTGTAATTCCCCATAACATCATTTCTATGAGGCACACTGTCCTTTCACCTTGGATCTATCTTTCCTTCCTACCTGATAATGTATACAGTTTGAATGCCTTGTTGTAAATGTTTTGGTTCCATTTATTGACTGGCCTTGAAAAGAAGCACTATTTCATGGAAAGTGTACATGTTTTAGAATACTATGATCCATGATTGGGTAAGACCCAAAATCAGTATTTTAGGGGGAAAAAAAAGGAAGAAGGAAGAAATATGTAAATAAAGCTCAGTGACTTTGGTTTTGGTTATTTAGGGAAAGCAAAATAATTAAGCTAGGGTACATATACTAGGTTTTTTTCTGCTTTTTAAAAATCAAATTTTAGGGGCGCCTGGGTGGCGCAGTCGGTTAAGCGTCGGACTTCAGTCAGGTCACGATCTCGCGGTCCGTGAGTTCGAGCCCCGCGTCAGGCTCTGGGCTGATGGCTCGGAGCCTGGAGCCTGTTTCCGATTCTGTGTCTCCCTCTCTCTCTGCCCCTCCCCCGTTCATGCTATGTCTCTCTCTGTCCCAAAAATAAATAAAAACGTTGAAAAAAATAAAAATAAAAATCGAATTTTATTCTCTTTTGGGGGAGTAGTGGAAGGAAACTCTGACATGCTTTTTTCACTTTCAGTTCCAAATAAATAAATTATATATATATATATATATATATATATATATATACACACACACCTGTTAGAATTTGGGTATATGCATATCAATGAAAAATAATATGTTTTAAAATGCAACCTCCTTTTCAGGTGAAATTACATATGGTGGTAGAGTTACAGACACCTGGGATCAAAGATGCCTTCGGACTGTCTTAAAAAGGTTTTTTTCTCCTGAAACATTAGAAGAGGATTATAAATATTCTGAATCAGGTGAATGGCTTTTCAATATTATGGAAAGGACCTTTCTAAGAAGTCATCAACAGCATCTTTCAGTTTTCCATCTAGGAGCTCTCGGTGTCCAGTCAGCACAACCCAGTCCTCACGCCCACCCACCCCATCCCCCTGCTTGACCACCTCCAAAACTGGTTTGGCAGTGAAAGCACAAAAATGTCACTTTGAATTGTTTGTTCTAAAGTGGGTTGTATTTGGTCTAAACGTATTTTCAAAGTTATATAAATTTGGAGCCCTTCATAAGGCATGGCTTTCAGCAGCACACCCCTGGATTCCCAGATTCTTGAAAGGTTCTGGAGGTCACCCAGAAATGTTAGGACGCTAATCACATGCTCAAGGCCCCAAGAAAAGGGAGAGGACCAGGCACAGTAATGAAAGGAAGGAGGGTGGGAAAAACAATCCCCTTTTCTGTGGAAGGAAGTTGATTATAGCCACCATCTGAACAGGCAGAAAAGGACCAAACTTGGTGGTACAAAGCTTGTCTATTTGAAATAGATTTGCCTTCTGTGTTTTCAATAAACAGGCATCTATTTTGCACCATTGGCTGATACCCTACAAGAGTTTAAAGACTACATTGAAAATCTGCCTTTAATAGATGATCCAGAAATATTTGGAATGCATGAAAATGCCAACCTAGTTTTCCAGGTATGTGGCTTTTAACTTAAAATACGTTTCAATATTGTGTATATAAACTTGAAACATCAATAATCACCTCACTAGTTCTGTAAATGATAATATCCTTAAATAAACAAAGTAAATGTTTCACCTCAATTTCGGCATTCGATTCCAATTTAGCCTGTTCCCTCTGGATCCTTCACAAAATCCTAAGATCATCATCTTTTCTTCCCTGTTACTGGCCGCCTCCCTCATTTCCTGGCCTTCTGCCTACTCCATATCTACCTGCTAGTCCACTTTAACATGGGACTTTGGGTAATGATCCAGACAGTCTTTTCTCTTTCGTCCTTCTCCCCCCATGCTGAACAAATCTGGATGATATTACACAAAAGTTTATGGATCCACAGATGATTAAGTTACAAAAGTATAGTAACAAACATCAAAAGCCAATAAAACAGTGTTGTTTAAAAGTGTGGTTCATCAAGGTCACAGTACCAGATCCCAACAGTAGGCCCAAAGAGCAAACTGGATAATTTCTCTAAGACCTTATGATGCCCCACCATTACCCCAGGGGTAGTCCAAGTTCCTCAGCATGGCACTCAAGGCTTCCCCATGAACTATGTACTACATACCTTTCCAGTTTATTCACCTTCCATGGTCAGGCATCTGTGGATGAACCAAAGCCATGAACTAAGGTATGTCCCGTACAGCTCTGGAATACTATATAGGTAGGGGACTAGGTTTGGCTCACAAGGCTAAAGGGAATCATCTTCCTTTTCAACTTAAATTTTGCCCATACAAGTGTTAGAGGGCGAGATCTACCTGGATATCAATGAATCCACACAAAACAACAATGGAACTTCAGAAAAAAACTCCAGGAGGTCAATGCTCTGACACCTTATGTCATGATTTTCTACCATTAAAATTGCTTTGCTACTCAGCAAAGAGTTACAATAATGTCTTGTTTTTCATTAGTATACTTTCAGGAAGAAAAAGAAGTGACCAAACCAAGTGTTAATATTTACTTATATCTGACTGTTTGCTCTGGAGTGGGTTGGGCCTGGGGCAAGGGGTGAAAGAAGGGAAAGGGGAGTGTGGATATAGTAAGACTTGCGGCATCCTGTGAAAAATATAACACTATTGGTAGAGGTAACACTCTTGGCAATGCGCACCTAGGAGTATAGTTTTGTGTTTTCCATTGGTTCAGAATGACTGAGAATGAGACAGCAAGCAGGTAGTGAACACCGTGGTATGCTTTTCTGTCTAGCCTCCCTTTCCCCATTTTTCTGATATTATGTGCCTTATTCCCATCTCTTTACTTTGGGACAACAGCCCCTTCCTCATTCCATGAAATTCTGGTAAGACCCCTTACCTTCAGAAGTGGACACGTGACTCAGGTCTGGCCAAAGGCAGCACTCCATCACCTCGTCACTCAAATTGGTCCATGGAGCAGGTACATGGACCATGTTGGGTGAGAGGGAGTTCTTCCCTAAGACATAGTATGTATAGATGCTAGGATGGGGGAAGGCTTTCTCTTTCCTTTGGAATCACTGGCTAGAATACTATATATGTGTAGCTGTCTGTGGCCTTACCGTTGACACACAACCCATTCCCCCTACCACATGGAAGCAACTCATGTGCCATAAGAAAGAATGAGAGAAACTACAAAGCATGTATAAGAGAGAAAACATTAGGCCCATTCATGCCTGAGGCCCATGTGACTTGTGTTCCCTTCCCAGTGTATGAGCCCACAGATTTCTTTTCTTTGATTAGCTGATTTAGGCTAGATAATTCTGCCTGTCATCAACAGAGTCTTTACACAAAAGACAGAAATGATTCCTTCCTCAGTCCAGCAAACTATACTTACATAGATGCTTATTAGAAACTAGTAAAGAAAATTGGACCTTGGCCTGTGCATATCAGTTGGAGATACAAGGCAGAAAATGCCTCCCAAGAAAATAATAAGCATAAGTCAGGCGCCATCTGTATAGACTGTCTCTGTCTAGGCACAAACATATCTCTGTTATCTCTCTTCTCATTAGAAGCTGAATAAATGGAAAGGAAAAACCAACAGACGGACAGAGCCACCTGGGTGGCTCAGTGGGTTGAGCTTCCGACTTCAGCTCAGGTCATGATCTCATGGTTCGTGGGTTCGACCCCGCGTCGGGTTCTGTACTAACAGCTCAGAGCCTGAAGCCTGCTTCAGATTCTGTGTCTCCCTCTCT
Organism: Panthera uncia; assembly: GCF_023721935.1. NCBI lineage: Eukaryota > Metazoa > Chordata > Mammalia > Carnivora > Felidae > Panthera > Panthera uncia. The sequence continues at coordinate 273,457 of NW_026057579.1, forward strand.
CTGCCTCTCTCTCTCTCACTCTGTCTCTCTCTGTCTCTCAAAAACAAATGAACGTTAAAAACCAACAAAGGTTGAGTAAATAGGTGGAGGAAGAAAACATACTGAAGGATAGAGGATAGAAAACACCATCCAAAAGATACAGACTTGCCCTCTGCAAATCATCTGCTGTAAAAACAAAAAAAATATGTAAATAAACAATGTGTTTTGGCATCTGAGATATGGTAGAAGACCTAAGTTGTATGAAAGAAAAAGCCAGAATCCAAGAACAGGCCAACATGTATATATGAAGGATGCCAGACTGGCTATACTAAATACTTAAGGACTCTTCTAGCCAACCAAGAAGTCAAGAAATAAAATAGAAAAGCCATATTAATTATTAGCACTGAGCAAGGAAACCAAACTATTTAACTATAGCATTAAGTAAATAACTTCATATGTGCTTAGGACCTAATGAATATGTCTATGTCAAAAGTCATATTTGAAAGAATGTCTATCATGCAGCATATAATTTTAACACTCATGATCTAAAATCCCAGGTCCTGAGGCCCCTCTTTCAGGTAAGTGGATGATGAGTGTTATGACGGAGGTTTCAAAGCCAAGGACTAGAGATTGGGGAGGGATAGATTGGGAAGACTTTAGGCAATCCCATGGAACACCCCTCCATACATTCTGGATATGTGCTTGTACACAGGCATCTAAACATGAAGAACTAAAAGAACTGCCCTCACAAGACCTGTGTGAGAGCCATAGAAAGGTTCCAACAAATATACATGAGAAAGATACCATGTTTCTGAATAGAAGAAAAATCTAGGAAAATTGTATATTTAACTAACCTTGGAATAGGAATTTCTATACACTAAAAAGCATAGCAACATTACAAACAAACATTAGAAAAAGCCAATAGATATGACTATCTCAAAAATATAAGAAAATTAAGAGTAATGACAAAGCAAGCATTTTTAAAACAAAAAAGAAACCTGAAAAGTTAACTGTCCACACGGAAAGACCATATGTTAGAACACAAGGTGAGTATCAATAGGTTTTAGAAGGCATATATCATACAAAGTGTGTTCTCCAACCACAATGGGATAAAGGCAGAAGTCAGTATAACTTCTAGCAACCAAAACAGTGTAGTACTGGCATAAAGACAGACATAGAGACCAATAGAATAGAATAAAGAGTCCAGGAATAAACCTTCACATTTGTGATCAAATAATTTTTGACAAGGGTACCAAGACTATTCAATGGGGAAAGCACAGTCTTTTCAACAAATGGTGCTGGGGAAATAGGATATCCACATGCAAAAGAATGAAGTTGGACCCTTATCTAATACCATATATAAAAATTAACTCAAGGGATAAAAGACCTAAGTGTAAGACCTAAAACAATAAAACTTTAGAAGAAAACAAAGGACAGAAGCTTCAAGACCTTGAATTTGGCAATGATGTCTTAAATATGACACCAAAGGCACAAGTAACAAAAGAAAGAACAGACAAATTGGATTTCATGAAAATTTAAAATTTTATGAGTCAAAAGACACTATCACAAAAAAAAAAGCAAAAAGGCAACCCACAGAATAGGAGAAAATATTTGCAAATCATATACCTGATAAGGGGTTAATATCTAGAATATTTAAAGAATTCCTTAAAACTCAACAGCAACAACAAAAAACAAACAACCTGATTCAAAAATGGGCAAAGAACTTAGTAGACATTTCTCCAAAGAAGATACACAAATAGCCAATAAGCGCATGAAAAGATGCTCGAGATCACCAATCATAGTTAAACACGAATCAAAACTACAATGAAATAAAACATCATACCCATTAGTATGGCTGCCATCAAAATAACAGAAAACAAGTATTGGAAATGATGTGGAAAAATTGAGACCCTTGTGTACTGTTGGTGGGAATGTAAAATGGTAGAGCCATTGTGGAAAACAGTAGTGTAGTGATTCCTCAAAAAATTAAAAATAGAATTAATACATGATCCAGCAATTCCACTTCTAGGTATATACCCAAAAGGACTGAATATTTGTACATCATGTTTGTAGAAGCATTATTCACAGTAGCTAAAACTTGGATGCAGCCCAAGTATCCATCGACAGATGATACGCAAAAAATGGTATATACATACAATGGAGCATTATTTAGCCTTAAAAAGGAAGGAGACTCTGCAGTATGCTACAACATGGATAGACTTTGAGGACATGATACTAAGTGAAATAAGCCAGTGATATATAAATACTGTATAATTCTATTTATGCGAAGTATTTAGAATAGTCAAAATCACAGAGACAGAAAGTAGAAAGGTGGTTGCCAGGGGCTAGGGAAAGGGAGGAATGAGGAGTTATTGTCTAATGGATAAGGGGTTTCAATTTTATAAGATGAAAAGAATTATGTAGATGTATGGTAGTGATGGTTGCACAGCATTATTAATGTATTTACCACTGAACTGTATACTTAAAGATAGCTAAGATGATATTTTTATATTACCTGTATTTTAACACAAAGGAATTGGGGGGAAATGTTAATCTTATCATAGAATTACATCTGATAAATCAGTCATAAAAACACTAAAAATCAAAAGTGTGCAAAATGCAAAAATAATTTATAGAGATGTAATACAGATGACCAATGAATATATTTTTAAAATGCTCAACTCTGATAACCCTCCAAGAAGAGCAAAACAATGAGAAACTTTTTGCCTATTAAATTTGAAGACTTTTTAAGCAACAATATTAGTTCTTGCAAAGATAGATAGGTCCTCTGATACACTATTGTTGGCAGTATAAATTGGTACAATGTTTAGAAATCAATCTAGTAATACTCAGTTTAAAAATATTCTTTTGGAAGGAGCACCTGGATGGCTCAGTTGGTTAAGCCTCCAACTCTTGGTTTTAGCTCAGGTCATGATCTCCCGGTTCTTGAGTTCAAGGCCTGCATTGGGCTCCACTCTGGCAGTGTGGAGCCTGCTTGCGATTCTCTCTCTGCCTCTCTCTCTCTCTCTCTCTCTCTCTCTCAAAAATAAATAAATAATTTTTTAAAATATATTCTTTTGGAAATATATCATTTAAAGAATTTCAGGGCGCTTGGGTGGCTCAGTCGGTTAAGCGGCCGACTTCGGCTCAGGTCATGATCTCGCGGTCCGTGAGTTCGAGCCCCGAGTCGGGCTCTGTGCTGACAGCTCAGAGCCTGGAGCCTGTTTCAGATTCTGTGTCTCCTCTCTCTCTGCCCCTCCCCTGTTCATGCTCTGTCTCTCCCTGTCTCAAAAATAAATAAAATGTTAAAAAAAAAATTAAAAAATAAAAAAAAAAGAATTTCAAATATAGTGGGTGAAATTCGTATACAGATATTCTACTCAGCGTTTTATAAAATCTAAAAACTAGAAATGTCCAAAAAAAGTAGATAAACAACTATATTAATTATTATGGCACATTTCATACCAGTCACACAGTCACTTAAAGCATGATTCATGAAGATTTTTCAGTGACATAATGTTCATGAAATTGAAAAAGAATGAATCTACATAAATTGTATGGGCTCAATTTTTTTCTTCTTTTTTTATTTAGATTCAAGTTAGTTAACACATAGTGTAGTATTGGTTTCAGGAGTAGAATTTAGTGATTCATCACTTAAATAAATGTAACACCCAGTGCTCATCCAAACAAGTGTCCTCCTTTTTTTAAATTTTTTTTTTAATGTTTATTCATTTTTGACAGATAAGAAGAAACAGAGTGCAAGTGGGGGAGGGTCACAGAGAGAGGGAGAATCCCAAACAGGCTTCAAGCTCTGAGCTGTCAGCACAGAGCCCGACGCAGGGGGCTGGGAGATCATGACCATGAGCCGGGAGATCATGACCTGAGCCATGACCTGAGCCGAAGTTGGACACTCAACCTACTGAGCCACCCAGGCACGCCCCCACCAATCATCCATTAGCCCATCTCCCCACCCAATACCCTCCAGCAACCTTCAGTTTATTCGCTGTATTTAAGAGTCTCCCATGGTTTATTTCCCTCTCTGTTTTTATCTTATTTTTCCTTCCCTTCCCTTATGTTCATCTGTTTGTATCTTAAGTTTCACATATGAGTGAAATCATATGATATTTCTCTTTCTCTGACTGACTTATTTTGCTTAGCATAATACACTCTAGTAATATCCATGTATGGGCTCAATTTTTTAAACTACAAGCATATATACAGAGAAAATATCCAAGTGGGGGAAACTAAAATTATAAATATCTCCGGAAAGCAGGATCATGAATATTTTTTCTTTATACTTTCCTGTATTTTCTAAATCTTCAGTAATAAACCATAATACCTTTTTTAATGTTTATTTATTTTGAGAGGAGAGAGCACACATGTGGGGTGAGGGGCAGAGAGAGAGGAGAAAGAGTGCAGAGCCTAACACAGGGCCCCATCTCACGAACCATGAGATCATGACCTGAGCTGAAATCAGGAGTAGGTCACTTGACTGATCACCCAGGCACCCCATACTTTTCCTAATTGAAAAAAATGTTATTTAAATAAAAGTATGTTCCAAAACCGCATCCTCATTATTTCTTCTTCATTTTTAGCTAAAAAATTTTATTCATTTTTTATTGGAGTTAAATGTATATAACATAAAATTCACCATTTTAACCATTTTAAGTATACAGGTAGGTGGCATGAAAAACATTCAGATTCTTTTTCAACCAAAAATGTTTAAATGCACACTGACCACTATGTACAATTGACCCTTAAACATAAACTGCATGGTCCATTTATACACAGATTTTTTTCAATACACTACAGTACTATAAACATTTTCTCTTGTGATTTTCTTAATAACATTTTCCTCTCTTTAGTTTACATTAAGAATACAGTACATAATACATATAATATACAAAATATGTTAACTGTTTATGTTATTGGTAAGGCTTCCAGTCATCAGTAGGCTATTATTAGTTATGTTTTTGAAGAATCAAGTTATATGTGGATTTTCAACTAAGTGGCCAGGAGGGGCAATGCCCCTGACCTGCACATCGTTCAAGGGTCATCTGTACTATGCATTTCGAATGAGTACATTTTACCAATTCTATCTTCAACAGAAAATTTTCCTTTTTTTGACAGTTGCCATTATATTTATGTTAAGTAAACTGTGCTGCACATTATTTTTTGAGAATTCCAGTCTTCACTGCTCTGTCTCTTTCCACCATTACAGTACAAAGAGACCAACACTTTAATCAACACCATACTTGAGGTTCAGCCAAGGTCATCTTCTGGTGGAGAGGGAAAAAGCAATGATGAAATTGTCCAAGAACTTGTTGCTTCAGTCCAGACCAGAGTTCCAGGTAACAAATACGCCCTGGCTTCTGTATATCATAGGACTTTTAGGAATAAACTCAGAAAGCTGAGTGATGAGCAGGTGTCCAAATCTGCTTTATTACATAGACTTTTCTTTACGTAGAGAGTGCTTCTGACATGGAGCTCTCCATTTATAGAGTGGAAACTTTGAGCACCTCAACAACCCAACTTCCAGAAGCATGAGGAGAAAGTTGGTTTCTAGCCCCATGTAACTTTACCTAGACTCCTTCCTGAACTTCCTCATGTCTCTAGACCTGTGCTTCCCAAGACAGTAGCCACTAGCCACGTGTGGCTACTTAAATAAGTAAAATTTAAAATTAATTTCCTCTGTTGCACTAGCCACATTTTGAGTGCTACTATATTGGACAACGCAGATAAAAAATATTTCCAAATTGTAAAATGTTCCATTCGACAGCCTTGCTCTAGAATCTCTCATTTTTTTCTCCATTCAAGAGAAATGGCTAAATTAATATCATCTTGTTTTCTGGTGAGTAAAGTTATCTTCCCGAAAGATCACAGAGATGTGCTCTCACACTTTTCTTACAGTGACGGTAGATTTACACTTCTTAAGTCTACTATAAAAGTAAACTGTGTTTCTTCCTACTCACAACACTTTTGACACCAAGTATGTGGGCTCTTCCCTTACATAAGCAACACTCCAACTCTCTGGACACCAACAGGGTATCCGACAATCCAGTTATGACACTAACTAACCAGAGTTAGCACAGACCCCACAGGTTAAGGGCTCAATCCCACAAGACCACCCTCCGCTTCAGATGCCAATCTCAAGTCCCAAGTTGTGACCTATACTTCTGATCAACTGACTGTAAATCAGGTGTTCACACAAACCCCTTCTTAGGTGTATAATTTGCTAGAAAGGCTCAGGGAAACACATTTACCAGCTTGTTATAAAGGATATAATAAAGGGTACAGATAAACAACCACATGAAGAGGTACATTAGGGCTAGGTCTAGAAGAGTCCCAAGTGCAGGAGCTTCTGTCCCCATGGATTCAGGGTATGCCACCCTCCTGGCACATAAAAGCTCTCTAAACCTCTTCAGTTAGGGTTTTTATGGAGGCTTCATTACTAGGCATGATTGATTACATCATTAGCTGTTAGTGATGAACTCAACCTCCAGCCCCTCTCCCCTCCCAAGAAGTCAGAGGGAAAAGCTGAAAGTTCCAACCTTCTAATCACATGGTTGGTTCCCCTGACAAGGAGCCCCCCACCCTTCAGGGCTTTCCAAAGTCACCTCATTAACATAGAGTCAGGTTTATGTTATGAATAATGAAAGATGCTCCTTTCATTCTTAACACTCAGGAGCTCTTCCAGGAGCTGGGGTCAAGGCCAAATAAATATTATAAAAAATGATGTTCCTATTACTCTTATTACTTAGGAAATTACAAGGGTTTGGAGACTCCAGCCAGGAAGAACCTGGGGCAAAGACAAAAATATATATTTTTATAACATCACAGTTCCAGAGACTGATTCTTGCAAATTCTCTGAAGACCTCCCCCCCCAGAAGAAAAAAGCCGGTGCAACCTCAGAAACCAGTTATCTCCTCCCAAAACAGGCCCTCAAAAGAATACCTCCTGAGTAGAGAGTTCTGTTAATGTTGAGGAAAACTGAGTCAGTTATTTTAGGAAGCAATTTTTAACAAATATAAGATAGAGAACTGGCTGGAAAACGGATGCAGAGACGGATGGCTGGAAGACGGTGTACTTGGTTCATAGAGTGCCACTGACACCTAGGAGATTTTTCTCTCCAAGATTAATAAAACTTACACTTTCACTGAAATAAGCAATGCATCTGCTGAGGCTGAGAGGACAGGGATATGACTGGTTCAGTAAGAGAACTGAGGGTTTGGAATAGGAGACTGGGACATGGGATGACCCAAGACTGGACCAACCCACAGTGCTGTGTGATTTTTCTATAGCAGTGGAAGTGCAAATTCAGAAGGAATTTGGTACATATACTTCAGAGCCACTCACTAACACTACTCAGATATGCAGGGGAAATGCTGGTCCTTCATTTTTTATAGCTTATATGAGCCTCCATTTGCTAGATTATAGGGAAAAGGAAGAGCAAAATTTTTAATCCAGCTTGAACCATGGGCCTAATAACTGAGTCAGTCCCTTTGAGTAATGCTCAGTAACAAGATAAATGCTAGTCTGCCTCATCCTTCATTCTCCCCCTCCAACCCCCGTCTCTCTGAGATGCAATGCGGTGTGCAGAGAAGAGGGGGGCTTACATACCTGCATGGCAAAGAAAACTCAGGGTCCCTGCACCTCTGGTCTCAGAGATGGCCCTCGCCCACCAGGCAGCCGCTTGTCCACCCAGGCACCCCAGAAGTTGGCTTTTTAAAAGTTAAGATAAGTGTGTTACAATAGCAATGTTACGAGGACAGAAATCAATGATAATGGATCTGAGGAATCAGCATGTGTGTGTTTCAGAAACACTAGAAATGGAGAGTGCATCTGAGAGCCTTTTCACCAAGGATTCCCAAGGACGCCTTAACTCTTTGACTACCGTTCTCGGACAAGAAGTGGACCGCTTTAACCAGCTATTGAAGTTAATACATGTATGAGTGCTCCTGCCAGCATTGCTGTTGGGTACCAAAGCTTTGTAGAGAAATTATCATAATAAGAGTTTTCCATTCCCGTTCAACATTTCTGTTTGAATATGCTAATAAGTTTTCAAACGCAACTTGTCTAAAATTGAACGTACGTACCCTCCTCTAATGAGTCTGTTCCCTTTCTCTAATAATGCCTTCATCAGTATGTGACACTACAGATCCCCAGTCTCATGATCCTAACTCATGCCCTTAGGATTAGCACTGACTCTAGACCTTTGATCAAGGACCTAAGCACTGAATCTCTCTGGATCTCTGAAGAGATCTCACTGGATCTCAGAGAGATTCAGTGCTTGTTCCTAATGTCTAGTTTGCAGGTAGTAACAGTCTTTATGAAGACACTGAAAACAGAGTTTCTGCAAGTGTGGGCCACAAAATGCCTGAGATAGAATCGGCTGTGCTGCATGTTCAAAATGTAGATCCCCCGATCCCACTCCAGACCTCCTGAGTTTGAATTCCTTGAGAAGTTCCTGGGGTTATGAATTTTAAGTAAACTCCCCCAGATGACTCACTGCAACTAAAATTTGAGAACAACTATTTGGGCCTTTGCCTTCTGCTCAGGAATACTCTGGATAACCTTGCCTTTATAATGCCAGCTGAAGGCCTCCCTGGTTTCGCTGTGCATTACTTTGATATGGAAAACACACAACCCATTAGAGACCAAATATTGAGCATTAACCAGAAAAGTTTTGCTGCCAAGCAAGGACCAAATACCTAGCACAAAGTCAAGGCTCAGTGAGAAGATCGGGGAGGACAACTGGGGCAAATCTTTTATTAAAGCCAAAGACTGTCTCCTTATTAGAAAAGCAGTCTCCCAGTGTTGCTCATTGGCTAGCAATAGTTAGGTTGTGAGGTAGGGGGCACTGGGTCAGCTGAATATGCAGAGTCCCCACCTGGGGACTATGCTATCTAGTCCGCTCTATACCAGTGTCAGCAGGCCAGGTAGCCAGGTAAGGGGTCAGCACCTCCTATACAGAATGAGCCAGGACAGAGATGAAGCTGCTAGGATGAAGACATCCAAATGCAATTGCCAAAACAAGATAAAAATTCACTTCCCTCTCTGCTAACAGCCCTGAAGAAGCCCTATGGGGCAGATATTTAATCTTGCTTTGTGAGCTCATCCAGGGATCCCAGCTGGAGGGCTGGCTCTTTCAGCCTCGACAGGGAGCTTGTACCTCTGGGCCCAAGGTGGCTGCTCCTATTGTCCCCTTTTTCCAGCCAGTGGGACAGAGGACAGGAGAAAGAGAGGGCTGACAGAAAGCAGATTCCTCATAAAACTGTAACCCAGAACTGTGACATCATTTTTTCTTGCACCCCTTTAGCCAAAATGTGGTCACATGGCCATACCCCAGGTGCAAGGGTGGCTGGGAAATACAGTCTCTATATGAGATTGCTAAATCCCTTATGTGCCCAGCTAAAACTAAAGAAGTACTGTTGTTCAGACGACAGACACGAACCTTGCTCATGTCTTGCCTCTTCCACGTCATGACTTTGCACCCACTTGAAGACAGACAAATCCTCTTGTCACTTCCTCCAAAAAGTCTTCCTGACACACCAGCCCTTCCCTCCCCCATCAGATAACTTAAGGAACCCTCCTCAGGACTCCATCATTTCGGGTGTCTGTGTCTATCGCTGTCCTCACCAAATTACCTTGTAATTACCCCTCCATGGGGATGGCTCCCCCGTAGGACAATGAACTTCTTAAAGAGAAGAAAACTAGTTAAATTAGTCATCTTTGATCCCCTAGTCCCTGACACATACTAAATCTTCATGAATCTTTGAATGTGCAAATGAAAGAGTGTGGCTCTGAGGTCTCCTTGTGGTCACGACTTCTGGTCAAACATTACTGTGTACCAATAATGAAGGAATCCACCTACAGGAAGGAGAGAAAGGAGGAATCCTGGAAGAAGCAGCCTGCAAAGCAATCAGGAATCCCAGCTGAGCACTTCTATCTGAGGGAGGGGTGGTGGCCTGCCCCCCCCCCCCCAATCCTGACCTCTGCCCAGTCCTAGAAGACCCTAGCAGCCTAATCCCTCCCTCTCTGGAACCTTCTGTAAGTCTTCTCTGTGAGTCTTCTGCCACCGTTTTCCATTTTCAGTTTCTAAGGTGGAGTGCTGTTTCAGCCCTGGCTGAGGGCCTCCTTGCTCTACAAGGCTGCAAATGGTTCCTCAGACCCTAACTAAGGGCGATTGAATAACAACGCTTCCTACCACTCATTGCCTCTCATGAACAGAGACGGGAGGTGGGGAATAACTCTATGAAGGAATGGAAGGCTGACTAACCTTGTTTATCCACATACTGCCTATCTCTAGAACTATGTGCATATGGTCCTGGACCTTATTTTGGTTTTGAATCAACATAAATTTGGCCTCTAACATCCTTCTATAGTATTTTCCCAGTATACTGCAGTGGTTTACACAAAACCAGAACCGTGCAGACCATACCAATCTATATGCCCCACCTTCGTCTTTAGCCAAGTAACAAATATTACCCTGTACTTCCCAGGGCTGCTGCCAGCCCAGCATCTCCCGGGACTACTGCCTGCCTCTGTCTTTTGTTGTGGGGAGGGGAGGGCAAGGGTCATGTCTTAAGGAAGTGTTTCTAGAACAAGGGGACTCTGGTACCAGCTGAAAGATTGGTCTCCCCTAAGAATCTCCCCTCTCTGCTGTAACTTCAGAGGCCGTGGGAAGCCCCTGGGCAGAAATCACCAGTGGTAAGAAGCAGTTCCCACTACCAACCCCATGGTTCCCAAATAACTATCAGGCCCATTTTTCCTTCAGCCTGGAGGAGAGCTGCTCGTTGGTATTTCTTGAAGCCACTTCTCTAGGCTTCAAGGGATATTTCTCTTCCTTCCCTCTTTCTACTTCATTGGATTCTGCCATTAACAGTCTGAACCATCCCCCACCCCCAGGCCTTACACCCCTGTGGTCACGTGTTGTAAAAATGGGCGAAAGATTGAAGAGTCTGGCCCAACAGACAGTGTGCAGAGAGGATGGAGCAAGGGGGCCCTTCGGCCCAAGGCAGTACTGCTGACACAAATGAGTGGCACTCTCACTTGATAATTACATCTGTGAAAGGCACCTACTCATTCTTGTTCTTTCAGACTTCTCTGGAGACACTCAACAAAGCTATTGCTGGCCTTGTGGTGATGTCTGAGGAAATGGAGAAGGTGTACAACAGTTTCCTCAACAACCAAGTTCCCTCTCTGTGGTCCACCACAGCCTACCCATCCCTGAAGCCACTAGGATCGTGGGTCAAAGACCTGATCCTGAGGACTGCATTTGTGGATGTAAGAAAATTCACTTCTTTGGGTTTGATGAACACAGTAGGCCTTAAGGTCCTTAGGAAGCCCTAGCTAACTGAAATATTAACAACTGTTGAGGGATCATCTGAGCCCAAAGAAATAGAAACTTCCAGAATGGCATCAATTTGAAAGTCATGTTCATTATAAGGTACTTTGCCCTTGGCCTTTATCCCTGTATCCCACTTTAATTCCAGGCCAAACTTGGAGTTTCAGATCTCATTCATGGGATCCCACTGTGAGGCACAGAACCAATCTGACATGGGTCCAAACTTCTAGGTGTGACCTTGCTGCAGTCTCCTCTCTTCCACACCCCCTATAATAACCAGGTTCTGGATTTATGGTCAGGCTATTGGGTGAGGAGGGAGACAGACAGGTAGGGAGAATGGGACTGGTGACTAACTCAGGCTGGTTAAGATTCTGTCTCCTGAGAGGCCCTCCAAAATATGATTTTGACTTAAATGACAAGCTCCACTTCAGAAAAACAATACATAATGGTGTAATGTTTCTCCTTTAGTTGTGGCTCAAAAGAGGGCAGCCTAAGTCCTTCTGGATCTCCGGTTTCTTCTTTCCTCAAGGATTTCTAACAGGTAACAACCAGTGCTTTCCCAAGAAAAATCCCATGAAAGATCATGCTGGGTTTCTAGGAACTGGGGGAAAGGCAGGGCTGCTAATGACCTAACTATGGATTACTGATTATAGGGCAGTTCAGTAAGGCCCTGCTCCTTCTCACTTGCTGGGGAAAAGGATGGCAGGAATAGCAGATGCTCCCCAACAGCCTAACCCCTGCCCCTCTTGGGCTGTGCAAGTTCGAGCACTCGATACGACATGAATGCCCATGGCACGCCCCAGTTCCCCACGTGACCCATGCTGGACGGCACCACCTGCTCTCCACCTGCCCCAGCCCCACCTCAGAGCAGCTTCCTTCTTTCTAAAGAACATTCCTTCACTCATATGTGGATCCTGAGAAACTTAACAGAAGACCATCGGGGAGGGGAAGGAAAAAAAAAAGAGAGGGAGGGAGCCAAACCATAAGAGACTCTTAAAAACTGAGAATAAACTGAGGGTTGATGAGGGGTGGGTGATGGGCATTGAGGAGGTCACCTGTTGGGATGAGCACTGGGTGTTGTATGGAAACCAATTTGACAATAAATTTCATATTAAAAAAAAAAAAAAGAACATTCCTGTCAACCTTCCATCGGCCCTCGACTCCAGCTAGAGGACCCAGGCCTAATCTGTCTTCTGAATCCCTCAAATCTCCGGCACTGGCTTGTCTCTCACTCACTGGCAGAGCAGTGCACTAGAGCCAAGACATTCTTCCCTCTCTTCCCAGCTGTGCCATGGCTCCACCCCTCCCAGCATCACCACAGGCTTCCTGTCTAATGAGCTAATTCAGAATAAGGTGTTAATGGTTGGGACTTCTCGAGGGGGAGGAAGCTCTCAAATGCTAGAGCAGCCTGGTTGAGGCAAACAGAGGCCATGTTTGAGAAGCGGCAATGTCGTTTGGAGGACCCAGCTTTCTGGTTTTCATTTTTATAGGAACTCTTCAAAATCATGCTCGGAAACACAATTTGCCTATAGACGAGCTGAGCTTCAAGTACAACATGATTCCTATCTATCGGGATCAAGCGGCAGTTATAGAAGCTGCCAAGACAGTGCAGTTTGGACAAGAACTGCCCATGGACTTGGAGGTACCGTTCCCTGACTAGTTACAGCAGAGCAGCTCTGTCCCACTCACATTTGATATCTCAGCCAACCTCCCCTGCCCACTCCCCTACTGCCTCCCACATGCAGCAGCGTGAGAGGCAGGACGAGACTCATACCCCTCAGACAAGCTCCCCAGGTCTGCAGTGACTCGATAGGAAGTGCCTAAATTAGTCCAATTTGTAGAGATATTATTTAAAGCAACACTGTTTATTTCTTTAGATACCTACAGCAACTCTCTCTTTCTTATGGAGAATGATGTTAAATAAGGGCTTTAGCAAGATGTTAAAAACAAGGTTTCAGAATCAGGCAGGGCTGAGTTTAAATTCTGACTTTCCCCTTTGCAGCTGTGTGTGCTAGAATGATGACTAACATGTCTGCACCTCAGTGTTCTCATCTGTAAAATGTGGCCAATGCCACCAACCTCAGAGCTGTAATGCAGTGTAAATGAACTAGCACATAGTGCTCCCACAATAAATAACTATTATTATAGGCTGAATGTATTTGCTGTTCACTCAATTGCCTCCTAGTGGAATTGATATACTAACTTCATACATTATATAACCATAAATACATGGCATAACTAATAGGAATGCACTAAGGAAGCAGTTTAAACTCTTTCCTTACATAGTTTCCTCCTTCTAGAGCAGAAGTTCTCAAAATGTGGTTCCAATACCAGGAGCATTGGCATCACCTGGGAACTTACTAGAAATGCAAATTCCAAGGACCCATTCCAGATCTACTGAATCAGAAACTCTGGGCTGAGACCCAGAAATCTGTACTGTAACAAGTCCTACATGGGGCTGTTAGCTCACTAAATTTTGAGAACCACTGCTCTAGAATATCAGTGATTCTCAACCTTAACTGCAGGTTAGAATCACCTGTGGAGCTTTTTAAAAATCCCAATACCCAATGGGGCGCCTGGGTAGCTCAGTCAGTTGAGCATCTGACTCTTGATTTGGGCTCAGATCATGATCCCAGGGTCATGGAATTGAGCTCTGCATTGAGCTCCGCACTGAGTTCCCAAGCTGGGCATGGAGACTGCTTGGGATACTCTCACTCTCTCTCCCTCTCTCCCTCCCCCCTCCTCTCTAAAATAAAATTTAAAAAAAAAATCCCAATGCCCAGACTACATCCCACTTACATCAGAATCACCCCAATATCATTAGGCATCATTATTTTCCAAAGCTCCCCCGGGTGACTCCAGTGCACCACCAGAGATGAGAACCCCTGCCGCCCATTCGAGCCACCCAACTCCGATGTGCTGAGATGCAATGGGGGAGTGCAGCCCTGCCTCAAAGCACCCGTCCACACATTAGAAACATAACTTTACACACAAGCAGGGCCACTGTTAGCCCATTTGCCACCTTTGCACAGCTTAGGAAAAGACACTCCCTCTGGGTAGATGCCCAGATGGCTCCCACACATGGCTTGGCAAGGGGGTAGCAGGATCGTTTCCAGCCTCCACTAAGGCAGACCCGCACAAGTGTGCATAGCAGCCCCCAAAACAGGAAGGCCTGCCCCACCCTTCGTAGCTGAGAGACAAAGTTCAGGACACCAGAAAGTAAAGAGCAGCCAAAAAGAGCTTACTGTCCTTTTATTCACTATAAAAATATACTGCCTGTGTCCATACCGCTTGGCCATCTGCCTGCAGGTGAGCGGCTCCAATTCTCCAAAAGATAATCAGCTCCACAAGTGGCCAAATTCACTGTTTGAGGAAGGACGACACAGAAGCCCACAATTGGCAGAACTTGTATACCAGTGGTGGCCTCCAATCACAGGACACCAAGGGCAAGGTTTTTCTCTGTCTCTCTCCCCCTTTAATAGAAACAAGAATCTAGCATAATTTCTAAAAACAAAAAGGGAACTTTCCATAGTCTGCAACAGTCCATACTCTGCAGGTATCAAGACAGATATACAATCTATCTTTAGGAGGCACCCAGGTCCTTGAAAGACCTTGCTAAAAAGAACATGATAATCACAGCCCTCCTATCCTATCTGCTTCCCATGCAAAGGAGCAAGTCATAACACCGTATCAGACAGTCTGAAGCCCATAAATGGTATCCCCTATTAAAGATCCTGGTAGAGTGTGGAAAGTTTGAGATTTGGTGTCAAACAGAAGCAAGTTATTTTACCTTTCTGAGTCTTGGTTTTCGCCTCTCTAAAATGTAATAACAGCAGGGCGCCTGGATGGCTCAGTTGGTTAAGCATCCGACTTCAGCTCAGGTCATGATCTCATGGTTCGTGAGTTCACGCCCGACGTTGGGCTCTATGCTGATAGCTCGGAGCCTGGAGCCTGCTTCGGGTTCCTTGTCTCCCTCTCTCTCTGCCCCTCCCCCACTCATGCTCTGTCTCTCAAAAACGAACAAACATTACAGAATTTTTTTTAAATAAAAAATAAAAACAAAATGTAATAACAGCAATCTCTAGAGTGGTTCTTAGCATTAACTGGTGAGGATGTGGGATTCGGGAAATGGCCCACAACAGCTAATCCCCTTCTCCTCTTCTCACCTTTAAACTTCTGGTTATCTTCCAGTTGCCCTCTCCTGAAGATGGTGTTCTTGTTCATGGAATGTTTATGGATGCTTCTCGATGGGACAATACAGAGATGGTGATAGAAGATGCACTGCCAGGACAGATGAATCCAATGCTGCCTGTGGTGCATTTTGAACCTCAACAAAATTACGTGCCAAGCCCAACACTTTACCATTCCCCACTTTATAAAACAGGGGCCCGGGCAGGAACACTCTCAACCACAGGTAAGGATGTGCTAAGATTGGTAAAAAAAAAAAAAAAAAAAAAAAAAAAAAAAAAAAAAAAAAAAAAAAAAAAATGACAAAATGCAAACTTACCAACTCCAAACACAAAGCCATAATGTGTGAGGGAGATCTTAAGCCAATTAGCAAGACTTAAAATGAGGCCACTTATAATATACTAATTTATAGATTTTATGTTTTCCTTCTTTTACCACTAAGTATGGGCTGACATTATAAAACAAATGCTTTCTTTCTATTAACCTAATAAGTAGAAAATAGAGCTTATTGAACAGTGACTTCTAATTTCAAAATGATGGACTAAGTAGACAGGAGTCTCTCACCAAAGTCACTGAGACTCATCATAGAAAACAGATTTAAAAATAAACCCAGGGCGCCTGGTTAAACGTCCGACTCTGGCTCAGGTCATGATCTCGCAGTTCATGAGTCCAAGTCCTACATTAGGCTCTATGCTGACAGCTCAGAGCCTGGGGCCTGCTTAGGATTCTGTCTCCCTCTCTCTCTGCCCTTTCCCCACTCATTCTCTCTCTCTCTCTCTCTCTCTCTCTCTCTCTCAAAAATAAATAAACATTTTTTAAAATGGCATTAAATAAAATAGCATGAAATAAAAATAAACCCAAAACAGAATGCCATGTTGCAAAAAGGGAAATCTGAGTGGGTCTGAAACTAAGATGCAGCCCTGACAAAAGGAACCAGGTAGAAAGAAAGCCATATCAACAGGTAAGCTGAATGCACACAGCTAAAGAGTGAGCAGAGAATGAGCTGAGGAGTCAGTTTTTTTAAAAAGTGACATTGTGAAAAAAATTAAAAATAAAAAATAAAAAAATAAAGTGACATTGTGAAAGGAGCCAAATTTTCCAATATTTATCTAGTAGGCAATCTGAAAGGAGAAAGAGAATGGAAGAGGGATAATATTTGAAAAAATAATGGCTGATAATTTCCCAGAACTGAACAAACACTTAAGTCCTCAGATCACAAGGTCTCACAAAGTGGCAGGTATGATTTTTTTTTAAAGCATACAACAAATAATTAAATTTGAAAAGATATATCAAAGTGATTCTTAACACTATCAGTGATAAAGAAAATCCTCAAAGCAAAGATTTAAAATATATTAATACACTGGGACTAAAATTCCCAAGAATGAGACTCAGATTGACATCAGACATCTCTCTCTTTATCCACACAGTGCACATAAAAAGATAATAGACAAACACCTGCAAAGGCTGTGGGAAAATAACTTTGCACCAGAACTGCAAAAGCAATCAAATTATTAAAAGGAAAGGTGTACTAAAGATCTCTTTGGACATACAATGGCTCTAAATTAATCACCACTGGCCCTCTAAAACACACACACACACACACACACACACACACACACACACACTTAAATCTGTAATACTTTGACCATAAAAATGATTTCAATAATAACTTGAAACTAAATTTCCAGATGAGAGAAATATAGGAGAGGGAACAGGGTAGAAAGAATTAAATTTTCTCATTTGAATGGAGAATACAGATACTGATAAATATTTTTCTAATAAAATCTTCAATTAAAGTATATTCTCAAAGAGTAACATACAGAATGGAACTACAATAGACACTTATCATGTCTCGATCTCCCACTCCCATGACAAATCTAAAAACATTTTAGAAGGTATTTTTAAAATTAATGGCATGAACAAGTTTTTATGTGGACATAAGTTTTTATTTATCTCGGATAAATACCTAGGAGTGGAAAGACTAAACATGTGGTATGTACATGTTTAACTTTTTAAGAAACAGCCAAACTGCTTTAAAAGAGGCCATACCATTTAACATTCCTACCTGCAGTGCGTAAGGGCTCCAGTTCCTCCACTTCCTACCACTTAGGATGATCAGTCCTTTTTGATTTTAGATGACAGCCGGCTAGCTATCTAGATGATAGAATATGTGGTATCTTCTTGTGTTTTTACTTTGCAGTTCTCTAATGACTAATGACATTAGCCATCTTTTCTGGTACTTATTTATATCTTCTTTGATGAACTGTCTGTTCAAGTCTTTTTCCCATTTTTTAAAAGTCATTGTCTTATTGCTAGCTAAAATTCCAACAGAAATTATCCTTTTGGCAAGAGGAACCAAGAAAAGGTAGTAATTAAAATGATGTTGTACTGACACAAGACTCAACAGATAGATCAAATGCACTGGAGAGAGAGCCCAGAAACACACTGTGTATATGTGGGAACTCAGCATATAATAGCAGCATCATTTTTTTTATTATGAAATTTATTGTCAAATTGGTTTCCATACAACACCCAGTGCTCATCCCAAAAGGTGCCCTCAATACCCATCACTCACCCACCCACCCTCCCACCCTCCATAAACCCGCAGTTCTCAGTTTTTAGGAGTCTCTTATGTTTTGGCTCCCTCCCTCTCTAACCTCTTTTTTTTTTTTTTCCTTCCCCTCCCCCATGGTCTTCTGGTAAGTTTCTCAGGATCCACATAAGAGTGAAAACATATGGTATCTGTCTTTCTCTGTATGACTTATTTCACTTAGCCTCACACTCTCCAGTTCTATCCACGTTGCTACAAAAGGCCATATTTCATTCTTTCTCATTGCCACGTAGTACTCCATTGTGTATATAAACCACAATTTCTTTATCCATTCGTCAGGTGATGGACATTTAGGCTCTTTCCATAATTTATCTATTGTTGAGAGTAGCAGCATCATTTAAAATTGGTGAGAAAGATGGGGCGCCTGGGTGGCGCAGTCGGTTAAGCGTCCGACTTCAGCCAGGTCATGATCTCGCGGTCTGTGAGTTCGAGCCCCGCGTCAGGCTCTGGGCTGATGGCTCGGAGCCTGGAGCCTGTTTCAGATTCTGTGTCTCCCTCTCTCTCTGCCCCTCCCCCGTTCATGCTCTGTCTCTCTCTGTCCCAAAAATAAATAAAAAAAAAAGTTGAAAAAAATAAATAAATAAATAAATAAATAAATAAAATTGGTGAGAAAGAGACAAATTATTCCACAAATGGTGCTGACAACCAAACTTAGACCCTATCTCATACTACAGAGAAAAGTAAATCACAGGTGGATTCTTTACACTTAATCATCACTAAACTTTCTTTTTCTTTTTTCTTTTTCTTTCTTCCTTTATATTTGAGAGAGACAGAGAACATGTGCACATACGAGACTTGGGGAGAGGGGCACGGGGACAGAGGGGGAGAAAGAGAGAGAATCTTAAGCAGGCTCCATGCTCAGCACAGAGCCCAACATGGGACTCAATCCCACAACACTGGGATCATGACCTGAGCTGAAACCAACAGTCAGATGTTTGACCAACTAAGCCACCCAGGCACCCCTCATCACCAAACTTTAAAATTATTACTAACCCTAATGAAATAATAGCTCTACGTAATAATTATCAACATCTGCTAACATGCCAAGAAAGACAATCAGACATAAGGTACTTCCTGATGTAAGTACACACCACCTCTTCAAGTATTCTTGCCCAAAAAACTCAAACCTGAATATGATCATGTCTCTAGATCTAACCACCCCCTTTACATGAATAGAGGAACATATTTATTTTTTAAATATTTTTGTTAACGTTTATTTTATTTTTGAGACAGAGAGAGACAGAGCATGAACGGGGGAAGAGCAGAGAGAGAGGGAGACATAGAATCGGAAGCAGGCTCCAGGCTCTGAGCCATCACCCCAGAGCCTGACGCGGGGCTCCAACTCACGGAATGCGAGATCATGACCTGAGCTGAAGTCGGACGCTTAACCGACTGAGCCACCCAGGCGCCCCAGAGAAACATATTTAAAATCACCACAGGGATGCTGTCAGCAAAGTCCAGACTCTGGGAAACTTTATAGGACAAACAGCCTTGTTATTTCAACAATTACAAGGGGGTGGCAAAAGGAACAGAGGGGTAACCTACCAACTGAAGGAGATTTAAGAGACACATCACTATTGCAAGGCACGGATCTTACTTGAATCCTGAATCAAACTAATGCAATACACATACAGTGTGTGTGTGTGTGTGTGTGTGTGTGTGTATACCATTTATATACCATTTATACTAGAAAATGTCACTCAAGTCCCTGCCAAGGCACTGTGGCAGGGCATGGCATACAAAGGTAAGGAAAGGGGAGATATAGGCTTTCTCTGCTGGGGACACCACCACCTTTCCCCAACTTCTACACAGACTGGGTTTGCTGTGAATGCAGTGTCATCTTGAGGGCAGAACCCTCTTCTTCTCACACTCATCCTGGCCCCTCATACAGGCCCACAGTAAAAAAAGTGCAAAAGTGACCTCTTATTTCAGATGTCCCAGAGCTGAGGACAAAATATCTGCTATTGCACTTGGTCATTTCAGGAGCACTGGTGCCTAACTGCAGGGTAGAACAGAGGATGGATGGATGGATGGATGGACGGATGGACGGATGGACAGACAGATGGACAAATGAATGGATGCCCAACCTACCAACTGCATCCTGAGTCCCACTAAAAGCTCAGGGCTGAATCTATTCCAATGTTCCATCAGTCAGACTGCGGAGAATTTGAAACATACTTTACAAGGTTATACAAAGTCAAAGTTAGGTCCTAAAGGATCATTTGTTCTAACATCTTCATTCTATAGAGCGTAAAACTGAAATACGTAGAGGACTATTTACCCATTATCTACAGAGGCTGAGTCAGGTCTGAAACCCAGGTGTCTTGACTCTCAGTACACTGCTCTTTGCATCAAGGGGTTATTCTTTAAGTAACAAGCCTTTGTCCTTGTATCCTTTACTAGGTCATTCCACCAACTTTGTGGTAACTGTGCTCTTACCCTCCAAGCGGTCCAAAGATTACTGGATTGCCAAGGGGTCAGCTTTGCTCTGCCAACTAAATGAGTGAGAAGTTGCCACCTCCTGCTAAAAAAGAACCAGGCCAAAAGTCTTTCCTGAAGGGGACAAAGGTCCGTGTAACATATGCAAGCAAAACAGCTATACTTCTGGTCTGACTTAAGGATGGTTAGTGTGGCTTTTCTCTTCTAACCTAAAATAAAGTGAGTGCTTCATTCAGTTGGTAATTCAAGCTCTGATGCGAAAGCAGTGGGTTCAGCACTCACCTCTTAAACCTGCTCCCCCTCCTCCATACGAGAGTCAGGCAGCTTCCCATCAGTAACTTGGGGGGAGGGAAGGGGGTGCCTGGGCAGAGTCAGAATTCACCAATTCCTTACCCAGATGGGCTTCCTTCCTCTTCACGCTGACATAAGAGGCCCAGTGTACATTTCAGTCACACGGCCCCAGGTGCTTCCATTTCTAGACGAGATTAAGGCTCAGATCCCAACATATGGGAGGCAGATGAGCAAGTGAGCTGGACAACAAGCTCGTGACCCCATGGTGCCAGCTCCCCCACTCTACGGGCCTATCCCACCATCCTTAGAAGAGCTTGCTGTGCTTCACAGAAGTGGAGATTGGCCCTGCCCAAGGACAGAATGTCCACTTCCACTTTAGGATGAACCTGTAGAAAGCATCCAAGTCCCACCCAGGCGCACCAGAGCCCCTGCCACCTCAAAAGCAGAGGTTGTTGGGCCAGTACCGAGATGGAGCAGTCACCTGTGGCAAACCATCTTGTGTCAGCCGTGCCAACAAGGGTCTGTTTATGTCCTCAGCCATAATATGAGTCACGAAACCGGGAACCACCCAGCTAGCATGTGGTCCTCTGGAGAAAGACACACCACCCCCTTCCAGAAATTTGGAAGAACTGAATCAGGCCCAGCAATCCCACCTTCCCCTTTTACCTCTGCCTTCATCCCCATAGCTATCAAAGTTAAGAACAGACTCAAGTCTCAGAGTAGCAGCGAACAATTCTTTTACTTAGAGCTCAGAGCAGGAACCGAGACGACTCTTGGCGTTCCAAGCAGGAACAGGTGCTTACTAAGCCACGGGAATGGCTGCAGCCGCAGAAGTCAGAGGCTGACATCTGGCACCACAGCAGCTGTAATTCCAGGTCAGAAAGCTGTAGGAAACTGAGCCAACCTCACAACTGTAACACGCTCGTGAAGCAGGTGACTGGACAGGGAAACGCACGGCCTGGCCACTGCACAAACTTCTGTCTGCTGGAGCCTACCCGTAAACTGCCACCACTACTGAAGAAAAAGGTCTTCTGTTCCCCTTGAACCCTCCAAGTCTCGCATAAGTCTATGCCATTAGGAGAATCCCAGTCATAGCAGCAAGGGAATCTGGGAGAGTTTAGCCCTTCTCCCCCTGCAATACAGAGAGTACAGAATGGAGCGAAGGTGGAGGACATGCATCCTGAGTACCATCGCACCACTCTTTAAGTAGACGCGGAAGACCTTCTGGGCCCTGGAAATGACTGAGAATGCACCCCCAAGAAAGTCTAGGAAGGGAAGACCACAGAACTGCAAGCCCAGGCAGTCACGCTTACCATAAACCAGATTAGAAACAAACACATCTACTTCCAAGTCCCGGGCAGACCCTCTGGGTTTCTGCGAGCTGCTCGAAGGCCCATAAGGAAACCTTGTCACGGGGTGGGTGTGGTGACCGAACAGGAGGTGGGGTGGGAGGTAGGGCCAAAAGTTCCCATTTGAGACTCAACTGAGACAATTCTACTCTTACTCATTTTATAGAGACTCCCTCATAAGATTTCATTTATAAAAGGCATCAGCACATAAATAAATAACAAGACAGGAAGGGGGAGCGTTTGAAACCCACTTTCTTACACAGCACCTCTGACAAAGCCTACCATTCATCCAGTCTTCAGCATGTTGGTGAGACACTCACATACATAATTAAAGCACTTGTCAGAGCGCAGGAAACAGAACAAAGCTCCTATGGCCTACTCTCCCCCGAATCCATAACCAGGAGTAGGAAGAGGAGCAGCAGGAAGGAGAAAAGGGTCAGGATCCAAAGTGGCAGGTAGGACCAGTATGAGTAGGGCCCAGGGGTAAAGCAGTGACAATATTCAGAGGGTGTGAGCAAGAGTTGTTTGCATAACATATACACATTGTGGGAAAAAATCTACAAAGAAAAGACATTTAATTATTTCCGTGTAATTCATTTACAATTATTTTCATACAAGTCATTATGTTACAAAACTGTACACCTACCCCCAGCACTGCTGGATAACCCAGAGTCGTTCCTTGGAAAGAGAAGAATCAACTTTTATTCTCTCTTTTCCTGGGTTGGGCCTATCAAGGCCAGAACAGGGTGTGGAGTACAGGAATGGCCATCCTTCAAGTCCAAGGGGTCAGGGGCCTGGCCTGGCTCCTCCCGTCATTGCAGGAGGGGTGACTCTGTTTGGAAAGCCAGCACCAGCACCCAGAACACAGGAGTCCAGAAAGACAGACAGGCACTGCTGGCTACCATCTGGCTGTGGCGGGAATGCCCATGGCGAGGGAGCTGCAGCTCGGCAGAGATGTGCCTATCCAGAACAGGGACCTGGAGCTGTGGGACCTCAGCACTAGGAGGGAAAGAAAAAAACAGAAGTTCAGAGCACAGCAGGAGCCACCGGATACTCCAGGGCCCCCAAACGCCCACACAGCTTCTTTTCATCTCCCTTCTTTAAAGACGAGAATGGATCTTAGTATGTTAATAGGCTTCCTGTGTCTCTGTCCCTCGATACTACCACTACAACAAAACCAAGTAATACAGGTGCTAAGACCAGCATAACAGACAACTCTCCCTTGGCTACATGGTTCTTGGTTCAAAGATTATTAAAACTCTAGGTGTAAGAAGGCCCAACTCAGATTTGCTTATCATTAGCCTTTGGGCAATCTCAGGCAGGGCCCCTCCTCACTGACCACACATAGAGGCACATCCAGGCCATGAGGCGTCCTCCCTGGGTCTCTGGCTCTCTCCCCTACCCCAGCTCACATCCGGTGTGAACACCATGCAGACATCCCAGGTCAACACAGTATGAGCTGAGGGGCCCACGATCTCAGGCTCACCCGGACCTTTCAGCTCAGCTCTGGTGTAAAGTGGCTAACTCCAGGCCACCTTAAAAGGAAATGGCCCAAACTGAAAAAGTACTGAACCGGTCAGTTTATTCCTCCACCAATGAAGGATGGTTGGAGAGCTACCCTTGGTCATGTGGAACATGGACACCAACAGGATCCCTGTTCTCCGGGTCCCATTGGCTGCTAGCTTCCATCCGTTAAAAAATGCCAATCCCAGAGCACATCGGACGCCTGCTTCGAACCTTTCAGTGGCTCCTCACTTCCACAGGCATGAGACTCTCTGTCACTCCACTCCATTTCCTGTCTGGACCCACACCACCCCACTTGACTCTTCCCCCCCCTTCCCCCCTCCCCCCCGCCAGCTCCAACCATAATTATTTCATCTTGGTTTCTTCAACATGCTCACTCTCTCCAGGCCTTCAAACTGTTCCCTTTGCTTGGAATTCCTTCCCCTCCTTGCTCAGCTATTTATCCATTCAACATTTATTATCAAGCACCTATGCAGGTACTGGATCCCTGAATCTCCTGATCCAGACTCAAAAGTTCTGGTCATTGGGCTTCACTTTGTCAGCCTTCTACTCAGCATCAGCCAAAAGGTACCTTCACTCAGGGAGGCCTTTCCTGACTACTCCCCCAACCCTAAATAGTAACTTCCAACACATACACAAGCACATTCCCACAGCACCCTTTGCAGATATCAAAATTGGGCTTCCTCCCTAGAATGCAAACTCGATGAAGGCAGAGAGCTAATGCCCGTCTGGTGTACTTCAAAGCCACAGCACCCGACACAACAGCAGGCACCCAGGAGGAACTCAATACATTTGGGCTGAACTGAACTGGATCCTGGATCCCAGGCCTCTCTGGTGTAGTTCTTCCAGAAGCCTTATGCCCTGCAGACCAGGCTGAGTCACCACCTTTGACTCCTCCATCCACCTCTGATCCACCTCCTAAGCATCTTCCGGGAGTGCATTCTGTGGTCACCACGCTCTCTGTAAAATGTGGGGGCTGAACAAGCCTGTTCCCTGTTGCTTCCAGCTCTGCAGAACTATGAAATCTTCCCGAAGCTGCAGTGGAGAAAGGGCTGGCAAATCAAGCACACCCATGCATGCCCCCCACCACCACCACCCCCATTCCTCCTTTAACAAAGATAAACAAAGATAACAAAGCCCTTACTCTGGCTTGAAGCAACTGCCTTTAATTACTGGGTTCATCTCAGTGCCCAAGGCTCTAAGCAACAGGAAAGGCTGGTCCACAAGGGGGTTGCTCATCCCCACCAGGGCCCTGAACCTCCCCCTCTCAAGCAGGGTGAGGGATATTCCTGGGCTGCTCCCCACCGGGACTCCGGGTGGGGCGGATGGATGCCGGGGGTGGGCTCCTGGCCGGCCGACCCGGCCCAAATCACCGCCTCACCTCTCCTCCAGTCGGACCCACAGATCGCTGAACTGCCGAAGCCGCTGCTTTCGCTGTGGCCGCTGCCGCCTCCGTTTCTTCCGAAACTTCCGCTCCGCCCCGCCTCCCAGGTGGGCACTTCCAGGCAGGGACACGTGGGGAGGCCACAGCGAGCGCACCGCAGACCCAGCTTCCGGTACCCGCGCTTCTGAGGCAGGCACTTCCGGAACAAAGATGGCAGAGGAGGCGGGCCCCGACAAGGGACTTCTACTCGTCTCCCTGTGAACAGGGGTGGAGGGAAGATGGATTTGAAGGACGGTCACACAGCTCTCAGGGCTCAGGGACGTAGAACGGGGGGGGGGGGGGGGGGGATAATGTGAAAGTTCAAGCTGGCTAGGGAGCGTCCTCCAAGCCACCTCCAGAATTGATCACTTTGATGCCTTAATTTTTCCCTCACATACTGTTGCAGTAGTCATTCCAAATCCCCCAGCCCTGGGGAGGAAATAGAAGATTTCTTTTTAATTGCATATAATTACTGCCCTTCCCTAACAAGGGGTCACAGCTATGTAGAAAGTCACTGAAGATTACAGCATTGAAAGTGACATTAAAAAAAAAAAAGTTTAAATGCCATTTACTTAGAACAATTGAAGTAACCCTTAACCATGTTAACCCCTCCTTTACCCTGGTAAGGGCTCTTCTCAGAAAAAGGCTGTGGCAGCCCCAACCCCCCACATGAATGACTGCTAGTGTTCACAGGGCTAACCACCTTAACCCAGGTCCTACCATAAACCATCTTTCCCAAAGGCAACATGTTTTTCACAACTGATGAGAAACTGAAACTTGCTTCTAGTTTTCCACTAAAGGTGACTCTAGCCTTCCCCCTTCTCCCGCCCCTCCACCCTGCTCCCCAAAAATATCTTCCAGTGAGGAAATAAGCCATGAGAAGGACCCAGTTTCTTGCTACAACAGGACTTTTGTCAAGAGTTTAGTTGGGGTTGAGGAGGGGGCAGTAAGAGAAGAATCCAGCCACTAGACGTCAATCCTATTGTCTCCTGACTTAGGCAGGCTCCCATCCACCTGAGGAAAAGAAGCAGTGCCTGTGTTATGTGCATCTTTGACATGTGGGCGCAGCAGACCAGCATATATAAGAACTCCGTCGTTCTGCCCTGATTCAGACTTGATGAACAGCCCACCTGTCAGAAGCAGGGCTCAATTCTGACCCACAATCTGACACAACCTGAGATGTCAGTTAATATTCATGGCCCTGTGTGAGGAAGGCAGGAGGTATAAGAGATAGAACATGAACATGGGAAAGACTCAGGTTGGGCAAAAAAGGTAAAAGAAGGGAATTCCTCAAGTGGCAAAGAAAGGTCCCTGTTCTGAACCTGAGGCTGGGAACCCCTGCAACATACAGTCACAGTGAAAAGACCCCTGGAGGACAGGACCTGCCATATTCATCACTGTGTCCAGAGCCCAGCACGATGCCTGACACACAAGTGTGACACCACTTAGATGAATCTCTTTATTATACCAGCAAAGAAACTGGAGCCTAGAGAGGGGAAAGTGCTCCACCTAAGGCTAAGATTCCAGTGGCCTCCTAGAGGATTCAGGATCAGATGGTCAGGCAGCCCCCATGCCCAGGCCCTCTGCCCCAGCAGAGATTATATCTATGTCATCTTTGACCTCCATATAACCCAACAGGCCCTGGTACACCGTAGGCATTCAAAAAAGTCTGCTGCAAAGAGCATGGACTCAAATTCACTAGGGCTCAGCTCTTATGGCTTCAAGCAGTGGATCCTTACAGTGGGGGCAAATCACAGCTTTGGTTCTGTTCAACTCACAAGAGACACAAGATCTCAGCTCAGTTACTGCAGGTGGGCGAGGCCAGAGCTTGAGAACCAAGTTAATTAGTTAATTACTCTTGGGGGGGGGGGTCATTAATCCAGAAGAAATTAATTTTACTTCTCCTGATTTTTATCTTTCTCATATTTCACAGCTGAGATGTCCTGTAGATTCATAACACCCACTTTATAATTAAGGAAACTGAGGACCAGGGAAATAAATTTCCTTGCCCTAGGTCCCAACAAGGATTCAGTGCCATTTTCAAATAATATATACCAAGATTTTTTTTTTCAGTTTATAAAGCTAACTTATTTTCACCATAGGAAATATGGAGAATATAGAGTAGTGTCACTATTACCTCCAGGGAAAGATCCTACAGACAAATGCTCATGGGCTTAAGGGACCTAGGGCAGTAGAGGTGGCTGCTTCTCTGCCAGGAACAGAAAATCCCAGCTGTTGAACACAGCCTAATTCACCCCACAGCTTCTGGGCTAGCCTAAGCATCCCATCCCAGGTTGAGGTTCTAGGTTGTCCTGTTTCGGTCCATCTGAATTCCCAAAGTTTAGTGAAACCTCTAGTTACTTATGAAACCTAAGTCCATGGTCATTTTGGCCACAATATGGGGCTCTTGTTGTGCTTGAGAGATTGCTAGTCCCCTGCCAGCATTTCACACAATCTACTCACTTCGTGGAAGTCTACGAGAAAGAAACACCCTGGTTGACATGGCCTGTCTCCTGGGCACACACCCACAGGAGGACATGTGGTATCCAGGAAGGAGCCCAGGACTGGAAACTAGAACAAGATAATTATACTTTCTGAGCCTCTTCTGCTTCTATAAAGTTGATCTGTCTCACCTGGTTGCTGCGAGGATTAAAACTACCCATGCACCATGCTTCACACAGGGCTGAGCACCCAGGATGCATTCCATGTGGATGCCCCTTTCTTCCAGTCCCACTGTCTGGGGATGAGTGACAGTGTATGTAGCCCAGCAAGGCTGACCGGGACCCTGGAGCACCCCACTGTGAAGCCAAATGGACATTCACCAGATCCTCATTGGTATTATTCTGCTGTGGTGGGCAGAATACTGACCCTCAGAAATGTCAATGTCCTCATCCCTGGAACCTGTGAATACTATTGTTTGTTACCTTTCCTGATAAAAGGGATTTTGTGGGTGTGATATAGGACCTTGAGATGGGAGATTACCCCAGGCTACCTGGGTGGACCCAATCTAATCACATGGGTGCTTAAAGCCCGAAAACTTTCTGTGGCCAGTGGGAGATGTGACTACAGAAGAACTTCGGGGAAATGCAGTCACTTGGAAGATGGAAGGAGGGGTCACAAACCAAGAAAGGTGAGCAACCTCTGTAATCTGGAAAAGGCAAGTAAACAGGTTCTCCCCTAGAAGCCCTAGAGGAGAATGTGGCCCCATTAACACCTTGATTTCATCCCATTGAGACCTGTGTCAGACTTCTGATCTACAGAACCGTAAAATAAGTGCTTGAGGGCAGAGTTTATAATTTGTTGTGGCAGGAAAAAAAAAAAAATCCACAAAACCCTAATACAGCATCGGTTATCCTGGGAAGAGGTGTGGGATTGGGGAACTGGGTAAACGCACTTGGGATCAGCCCAGCAGCCCCTGTCCCTTCCTCTTCGCTGCCCAGGGAAGCGCAGTTTCACAGCCAGGGCCTTGCCTGTGTAGTCCAGCCTGTTGAATACGGGAGGGTAGTGGCTGCCGGTAGCTGCCGGTAGCCCTCCCCTCACTGTCCACCTAACTGGGCCACCCCAAGACCCGAGGGGCTGGCAGGCCTAGAGTGAGCTAGGTCACCAGTTAGAAGGCCTCCTGCCCCCACCCACACAGCCCGCCCAAGATCCAAGTCCCCGTATCATCCCTCAGGGATTATCACACGGCTGCCAAGGAGGGGAAGAAGGAAGCAGGTATCTCCACAGCCACTGCACTGGCCCTTGCCAACACCTTCAGTGCGGTCGTTTCCCCCACTCTGGGCCCTTATCCCCTCACCCCTTCTTCTCCCTAACCGGAGCTCCATTCCAGACTTCATGCTCCCTCGTGGCCTCCCCTGGAGCACGGCTCGCCGCTAAAAACTCATAGACACTATCCTAATGGAGCACATACTGTGTGCCAGACGCCAGGATAGCTACTGCAGAGCACACACCAAATATCTGGGGATCATGCAAGGGGGTGGCCCCGGGCCGGAGCAGAGAAGAATATGGGGCGTTTGTGCTGGATCTCACAGATTCTGATAGAATTAGGGGCGGGGATGGGGGATGAATGCCTGGCAGAGGAAGCTGCATGAACAAAGACAAAGGATCCAGGAAGTAAAACGTGGAAGAAGAAAGGGCAGAAAGAGAAGGCATGTGTGGGCGGAGGAGCCTGAACTGTACCCCGGCTCTGATTAGCTGTGTGATCTTTCAGTTTCTCCATCAGTAAAGGAGAAGAGACACCCACCCCACAGGCTGGCTTTGAGGATTAACTGACAGTCCGTGTGAACCTGGCTGCCACCTGACAGTCGGTCAATAAATGTTCTTTCCTCCCCTGGGAATGTGAGCAGCCCAGCTGAATGTCAGCACTGGTTCTCAGCCCTCACCGTGCACCAGAATCACAGAGAGATTTTTAAAATACTGATTCCTGACCTCACTTCCTCCCACAGGCAGGTATTAGGGTTAGAGACAGAAGTAGGAAGCCTGAGCATAACCATCAACACACGTGCACGCACACATGCATGTATGTGCACACATGCGTGCGTGCGTGTACACACATATACATGCCTGTGCACATACGTGCGCATCCACACGCGTACACGCATGCACACGCACACTCCAGGAAGGGTCCTCTCCAGCACCCGCAAGGACTGTGTGCCAAATACCAGCCCAGTCAGCCTGAGGCGGGAGCTGAGAAGGGACAAAGCACCCGCTTTCCAGAAGAACACGGTCCCCCCGAAACAGGCAGAGAACCACTAAGGGCTGGATTCTCCCTCCAGGGCTGAAGGAGAACAGGAGAGAGAGAAGGATCAAGACCTGGGCAGTGAGCAGAGCTGAAGGAGGGGCAGGATTTTTGCTGTCGGGGGGAGATGGACGGCAGCGACCCAGACAGAAGGTTTTCTGATGCAGGAAGCACACCTGTGCTAGGGTCTGGCCGCCAAGACACCAGCAGGAAGAAACTGGACTTTGGAAGAGAAGAGTCAGAAAGCACCGAAGGTTTCTGAGGAAGGGGCACTCGCAAGATTTAGTCCCACAGAGAGCGAAGAATGGACCAGAGGATGAGAGCCATGAAAAAGGAGAGGAGCAAACCCAAGAGGAGAGGAAGCTTAGAGGTGTGATGGAGGTGAGAAATGAGAAGTCTCAGGTAAGGGCTTTTAGAGAGTAGAAGTGCTATTTGAAGAACCATTATCATTGACGCGCTGGATGTAGGGCGTGAGAGGTGGGGGTAAGACAGCCCAGGACGTACCCACGATTGTCCGCTAGGAGGCAGACTGGGAGAATCCTGGCTCCCGGGTGGAAACTGGACCGCTAGGGAGAACCCTCTGGGGTGAGGGGCTGGGGAGAGGCCCTAGCTTGAAACAACACGAGCTGAAGGTGGGACTTCTGACGAGAAAGAGGGCACCTGGGGAAGGGCAGCCATCAAGCTGACACCACAGCTGACCCCCCTCTCTACCCCTCAGTAGAAGGGATGGGCCTTCTCCTCACTACCGCTGGGATCCCTGCCAGGAGGGGGCGCTGGTGAGCGCGGTCGGGAGGGAGTGGGGGAGGAAAGGCGTGTGTTAGGGGCTGAATTCCTATGTTGGAGCCTCCATAGCCAGTTCCTCAGAATGTGACTGCATTCATAGGCAGCGCCTTTAAAGAGGTTATTAAGATAAAATGAGGTCGTTAGGGTGGGCCCTGGTCCAATCTGACTAGTATCCTTATGAGAGGAAATTTAAACACACAGAGACACTAGGATTGTGTGCGCACAGAGGAAGGCCATGTGGGGACAGGGAGAGGGAGGCTACGTGCAAGCCTAAGGGAGACCTCAGGGGAAATCAAACCTACCAACACCTTGATTTTGGACTTCTGGCCTCCGGAACTGTAAGAAAATAAATTTCTGCTGTTCGAGTGCCCAGTCTGTGGCATTTTGTTACGGTGGCCCAAGCTGACTAGTTTGGAGGGGAGGGAGGGGTCCACAGAGCCATCAAAATGAGAAACAGACCTGGGGGAAGGAACAGCCCAGGGAAAGAGAAAGGGCTTTGCTCCTGTCCCGAGAAGGGTCTCACAGCCACGCCCTGCGCTTCTAGCCCCTCTGACCCTGTGTTATGACTGATTCCACCACCTGCCTCCCTGAAACTTCCCAAATGCCCACTGGAAAGGCACTAAGCATCAAGCCCAATGACCTCTCCTGGGGCCCCTGGGACCATGGGGTAATCTTCCCTTCTCCTTCTCTGCCCCAAGGCCACTGAGGAAAAAAGCCAGAATGGCCTCTGTTGCCCGAAGTGCCCGGCCAGCCAACCCCCGTCTGACACAGCCCCAGCCACAACAGGATGCCAGCGGAGCCGGGTGCCAAGTGTCCATTTAGCGGCCAGGCAGGGAAGGTGGTAATAGCCGTGCTGGGGGCCTCTGGAGCCCCTCAGGGTAGAGCCCGCCCTGGTGCCGGGGCAGCCCCGTGGGGGTCTCGGCTCTGCTAGCTGCTCCCCAACCAGGATAGAAGCACAGGAAGGTTACTTGTTGATGGGTCGTCCAGCGGGGGCGTGTTCTACCTCATAGCCTTCGCGCCGCAAGACATCAAGCACTGTATTGTTGCCCATGAAATGACCTGCAGTAAGAAAAATGATCAGAAATACGGCAGCTCCCGTGACCACTAAACACACCCCCAGACACACAGCCCAGAACAAAGAAATAACCCTGCCAGCCCTCCATCCCTTTCTGTCCAGCCCAGTAGAGTTCCTAAGAGCTTCTGTAGTCAGGTCTCCCAACTGCCCTCCAGGCAGGCAGGGAGGGACAAGCAGTGTTTCAGAGATGAGGACACAGAAGATCAGAAGGGTGGGGTGAGCTGCCCAGAGTCGCACAGCGAAGGGAGAGCCTAGACACCAAATCCCAACCTTCCAGGTCTCAATGCAGTGTCAACAGTCCCGACCACTCTCATCATTTACACAATCCAACCACCTCTGAGACCCGAGCCCCCTTCTGTCCCACACATAATTATACATGCACAGTGAAACACCTGCATCTAGCAGAAGCCACCATAGCTGGAAACCTCAATGTGAATGTTATTTCACTTCCTCCCTTTTCATGAAAAACAAAGATCAGCCAGGTAAGCTTACAATGACATCCTAGACATGTTCAAGGCCAAGAGCAGATCCTGGGATCAACCTCCTTTCCGTTCAGGTTTTGATGCTCAGAACTGACATGATCATCCAGGCTCACAACGTCCCTCTCTGTGACAGTATATGGCACTTTAATGTCCTAAATGGCCGATTCAATTGCGGCACTCCATCCTGTGTTTGAGCAGAACCTTAGAGGTATCGTTCTTACCTGCACTTTAAATTGGAAAACGGAGGTAAAATAGGTCCAGGGCTTCACACGCTAAGCAGCCACATAGCAGAATCTAAAAGCCAGGCCATTTGGCTCCAGGGTCTGTACAATCTTGACACGTCAATACTCAATAACCAGAGACCGGGACAGCAAATTAAGGTACATCCAAGCTGCTGGCCAGGCAACGGGCAGTCTGTGGGTCTCCCTCGTGTCCTGTTCCCACAGCTCTAGAAAGCAGGGTGAACCTAGGTCAGCCTCTGAGAGCCTGGGGAGCCCGAGGGCGGTGACTGGCAGAAGGTACCGGGCTCTACCACATTCTTGGGTTCAACTGTAGAGTCTGTGACCCCAAGATTGCTGAGGGCAACTGGCTCAGATGAAAGGGACGTTGGCAAGGCCCAGATTAGCCCTGGTGCACAAGTGCAATTAACTCATGCACAGATGTTGCCTGGACTGGGGGTGAGGGCGGCGGGGGGGCGCTACTGAGCCTACAGAGTGCTGCAGCAACCCTCACTCCCCCAGCCATTACCAAGCCCACACAGCAGGGCGTGATCACAAAAATAAAGTAGCCAACAGTCATTGAGCATTACCAGGCACAATGCTTTACACATCATTTGACAGCCCCCGCCCCTGCCAACAGCCCTATAAGGTGGGCGTATTATTGTCTCCATTTTACAGGTGAGCAAGAGGCACAGGGAGATGAAGCAGATTGCATCTCAAACCCAAGTGGTCTGGCTCCAGAGTCCACCCTCTCAAGCAATTCAGAATAAAAACTGTATCTGTCAAGTGAACAAACTGCCCCTATTACCAGTGCTTTCTCAGCACGGAACCAAACTATTCTGTTTGACTGACTTTTCCTGCCACAAAGGCGAGCTCCATTTCTCATCTCTAAATTTTCTCTCCAGACCCCCACAATGAAAGTTGTTGTTTGATTTGAAACTCTGCAGCTTTGGGGCGCCTGGGTGGCTCAGTCGGTTAAGCGTCCGACTTTAACTCAGGTCACGATCTCACGGTCCGTGAGTTCGAGCCCCACGTTGGGCTCTGGGCTGACGGCTCAGAGCCTGGAGCCTGCTTTGGATTCTGTGTCTCCCTCTCTCTCTCTGCCCCTCCCCCGTTCATGCTCTGTCTCTCTCTGTCTCAAAGATAAATAAACATTAAAAAAAATTTTTAAAGAAACTCTGCAGCTTTTAGTTTTTGGTTACCTTCGCTTTGCAATTAAAAGCTTGCTAACCACAGACTTAAAAATTTTTTAACCGGTAAGGCTAAGCGTCGGGAGCAATTTCTGTGGTTCCCTCTGGTCAACACAGCCTTCAGAAAGAAACGGATTCCTGCGGTGGAGAAAGCAGCGCCAGGAAGAGAACTTGGCACTGGCGACTGTCCATGGCACCCCTGGCCCCCAAAGCACCCAGCTGTGAGGCCTCTGCCCAGCGCTGCGGCAATACGATGAGCTGTGCCCGGAGAATCAGGCGAGCCCAGGTGCTACATCTCACCTGGGCCATCGGTCCAGCAGTCGCCATCTGGAGGGCCTGCCCTCCCAGCTGCTCAGATCAACCTGCCATCTGGCCGCCAGCCAACCTGCTGCCCAGCCTCGCGCAACACAGTAGGCCACTGTCATCTCAAAGCGCCCACCCTTCCCCTGCACCCAGTGCCCCGCCATCCCACCACCGGACGTCAGGGAAGCTTTTGAGAGATCAGCTGAGTCTCGCAGGAGTGGAAGGCAAAAGCCCACGCTCAGGGGCTGGTACCTTCCATCCTGGAGGACCCGACACAGCCGCCGGGACCGAGCCACCAGCTCGGTGTCTTATTTTAGTATATATGCTGCCGAAGCGAGCACCAGCTCTGTGTTCTAACAGAGGGCCACCATCACCCCTACCAGGTGCCACGGGGGGCTTCTGGTACCTAACCCCTTTCGGGGTGCTGCAGAACCAGAGCTAACAGCTTTGCTGAGACAGGCCAGACATGGGCACTGGGCCACACAGCACTGTGCACAACCCAAATATGGAATGTGAGACTTGGAGAAGAGGAAAACCACTCACACAACTCACAGAGGACCGAGCACCAAATGCAGAAACTGTTCATTTGTGAACAAGATGTAGGAGCCCAACCTCTCATTTTTTCCACAACATAAAAATATCCTTTTTTTAAAGCTTATGATTTTTTTTAATGATCTCTCCACCCAACATGGGGCTCAAACTCACAACCCTGAGATCAAGAGTCACATGTTCTGCAGACTGAGCCAGCCAGGCACCCCTAAAATTCATCCTTTTCAAGTGCACAATTCAGTGATTTGGGGAATATTCCCAAAGTTGTGCCACCATCACCGCTATCTAATTTTAAAGCATTTTCATCAGCTGAGATTTTGATGACGGTTACATTGAATGTCTAGATCAACAGGGGAGAATATTGTCATTTTAACACTGTTCAAGCCTTCCAATTCATGACCATATGTCTTTCCATTTACTTAGGTCTTAATTCCCTCTGATGATTTCGCTTTTCCGTTGTACGTTTTGATACATCTCGTACTAAGTATTTTTTTTACGCTTTTAAACAGAACTAGTTTCTTAGTTTCATTTTCAAATTATTCATTGCTAGAGTATGGAAACACAACGGACTTTTGTGTACTGATCTTCTATCTTGCCTCCTTGTACCCTGGGTTTTTAGTTCTAAGAGTTTTTTAGTCGGTTACCTAGGATTTTCTATGCACAAGACCATGTCATCTGAGAAAAGAGATAGTTTTACTTCCTCCTTTCCAATATGAATGTCTTTTATTCCTTTTCCTAACTTTCCTGGCTAGAACCTTCACACACTGTTGAAGAGAAGTGGTGAGAGCAGCCATCTTTGTCCTGTTCCTCATCTTAGGGGGAAAGCATTTCATCTTTCGTCATTTAATATGTTAAAGTGACCCTTCAACAGGCTGATGAAGTAAGTTCCCTTGTAGCCTTCGCTTGATGAGTATGTTCACCATGAAAGAATGTTGCACTTTATTGTTTGCTTTTTCTATGTCTGTTGAGAGCATCGTGTGGTGTTTGTCCTTGAGTTCTACTAATATGGGGGATTATATTAATTGATTTTCAGATGTTGTGGTAATGGTCCCCCAAATACATCTGCATCCTAATCCCTGAAACCTGTGAATGTTATCTGGGGAAAAAAAGAAAACAAAAGATTTTGCAGATGTAATTAAGCTAAGGATCTTGAGATCGGGTGATTCTACTTGACCTCTCACTCTGCCACTCTGCAAGTGCTCTTCTCCAACCCCCACCCCCCCCCCCATTTTACCAGTAAAAAAACTGAGGGAACTTGTCCACACTTATGAAGCTAATGGAGAATTGAAAGGAGAAGCCAAGGGCAGCAAATGCTCCTTCTGCACACTACTCAGTCTCTGGCATTTTTCTTTTCTTTTCTTTTCTTTTCTTTTCTTTTCTTTCCTTTCCTTTTCGTTTCTTTCCTTTTCTCTTCTTTTTAATGTTTATTTATTGGGAGAGAGAGCGCACATGCACACAAGTTGCAAGGGGCAGAGAGAGAGAATCCCAAGCAGGCTCTGTGCTGTCAGCACAGAGCTCGACAAGGGTCTCCATCTCATGAATGTGAGGTCATGACCTGAGCCAAAACTCAGAGTCGGATGCTTAACCCACTGAACCACCCAGGCGCCCCAAGCCTGTTGTCATTTCTGTCTT
Source organism: Panthera uncia (assembly GCF_023721935.1). Taxonomy (NCBI): domain Eukaryota; kingdom Metazoa; phylum Chordata; class Mammalia; order Carnivora; family Felidae; genus Panthera; species Panthera uncia. Next base: position 309,578 of record NW_026057579.1, read on the forward strand.
TAATTCTGGAGTGTGCAAAGCTGTGCTAGAATGACTCAAGAAGAGGAGATAATTTATTTCAAAAAGTCCACAAAAGGAAATAATTTTCCCAGTCTGTTTCCATGTACACTGTTAACAGTTGGTAATGGCTGACATATCAGCACCAAGTCTTGTGCCTGGGAGGCTCATGGTCAGAGGGGAGAGAGAAGACAAGACAAATTTTAGGGGAAGTTAAAAAAGTGAAGGGTACCAGAAAAGTGTTGGGATTAAGTGCCAAATTGGGAAGAGAGAGAAAGGCCTTCCCAGCTTCCAGGGGAGTGTGTTTTGAACACCAGGTGGAGGGAGAGCTATGGTGATGTCACAGGTACCAGCCCGCCCAGCAAAGGTTCAACAGTGCTGGATACTCAGGCATCAGCTGGAGCCACTTTGCAAGTGAAATAAGTCAAAGAAGGTGCCACTCATCTCACCTCCTACCAGCATCCCACCTCCGGGGTCCCTTCGTGGGAGGAGCAACGGAGCCCAGCCTCCCAGCAGAGGTAACCTATGTCTCACCAGCTCCAAAGGCAAAGAAAAAGCCTTTGTCCGGGAACTCTTCCAAAAGGGCCTTCACCCGCTTCCCCATTCTCTCATTCCGCTTGTAGATGAGCTCCTGGCGGAAGTAGCTGTCGATCTCCTGGGCGGTGACGCGCTCCTGCGGTGGCAGCGTGGCGTTAATAAAATTGGGAACCTCCGCCAAAAGAAAAAGAAAAAAACAAATCAGGGGCAACGGTGTCACTGACCAAGTTGCTTCATTTGAGCCCCAAATCACCCAGCCAAGAGGGTCAAGCTGGCAGGGAAAGAGCACGCACCACCACGCTTGGGGTCTCCCACCTACTACTTTTTCAAGCTGTGCTATCATTCTCTGTAACCCAAGTGAAAACATAGTCGATGAAGTGGACTGGAAGAACTCTTGGGCTATTTTAAACAGGACTTCTGTTCTATTCAAATGAGAGTGCTGTTGCCACGTGTTTATATACGGAGACCGTGTCTTTGCCTAACACGTCCATCGTTTTCACTTGTCTGATTCACACATGCCTTCTCTACAAAAATAATTTTACATAATTACATATTTTAGAATCAATAATGATGACTCTACTGCTGAATACATGGCATGTCTATAACCATTCACCTGTCTTTTAAATGCCATACAATTTTAATTGTAATTATTTCTCCACTTCCCAAGTCTCCCTCTTGCTTTCTCCAATGTTCTTTGCCCTCCTGGCAAATATTTCACCTGGTTCTGGTGCACACGTGAGCCAAATTCAGTATTTTGGCTAAGAACAGGGGCTGTCGGTGAGGTGATACACCGAGTTCCCTCCCCACCCCTCTGGATTCCCTCCTCCTGGGCACGTGCTCTCTCTTCTACCTAGGGATTTAACGAGGTTAACCATTACTTCACTCAAATATAAGACAGAATATCTACCCTGGCTGCTTCTCCCACGTGCAGTAGCCTCTCAAAGACCTTCCAGAAGTCCTTACCCTGTAACGGAGCCATCAATTGCCACTTTAAGGACAACAGATCCCCTTTAGCCATTTCCTCAAAATGATACTTTTTTCATTTTCAAATCCAAAGCCCTCATCTTCTCCTTTGTCATCTTTTTTTTTTTTAACGTTTATTTATTTTTGAGACCAAGAGAGACAGAGCATGAACGGGGGAGGGTCAGAGAGAGAGGGAGACACAGAATCTGAAACAGGCTCCAGGCTCTGAGCTGTCAGCACAGAGCCCAACGCGGGGCTCGAACTCACGGACCGCGAGATCGTGACCTGAGCCGAAGTCGGACGTTTAACCGACTGAGCCACCCAGGCGCCCCTCCTTTGTCATCTTTTTAAAAATCATGTCCTTCATGTGAGATCCTTCTATCCGTTTCCTCAAGTCCCTTCTCTTCAGCAGAGTGCTTCCTTTGTACCAGCCCCTCCCCACGGGCAGGCAGCCCGTGCAGGGTGACCTCCCACAGCTAAATGCCAAACATGACCTACAACCCGCACCCCTGGGTCTGACCAGCCTGGCCTTCCTGGCACCATGACAGGCACATTCCCAATACCCCACACCATGGGCGGGCCCTGTGAGCAGAACAGGTATGAAGGGGCCACAGGAAAGGGTTGCATAAGACATCTGTCCCTGACTGCTACCAGCCTTCCCATTTTCCCATAAAACTCCCAAATCCTCCCCCCATATTAGCTTTTTTCTGCCATTTCAAATTTTAATTTCCCCATCTATCTTGACTTATCTCCCCACTTCCCCCACACCCACCAAGAATTGTCATCACCATCAACTGTACTGCTTTTCTTCGGGTATTTCTTGTTTTCCCTTCCTCTTGCTTGCTTTGCCTTCGTTTAACTTCCTCCAGCTCCAGACTCTCTGGAAAGCTCCTTGTATCTTCTGACACTTGTGGGGCTGACGCTGGATCCCTATTGTTCCTCTCCCCAGGCTGCCATTCCTTTTTCACCTCTCCCATTCACTCACGGTTCCTTAGGGTCCCCAGATCTAACAGACTCCCCCCCCCAACCCCAGCATCACTCACAGCCCCCTACCGCATGAGGACAGTGGTCCTGGTGGAGGAGACAACACACGCCCCATCTCAGAAGCTCAGCTGGCATTGCCGCTGCCATGTGGTCTCGGTGAGGGGAGGGGAGGAAGTCATGGCTTGTCCTCTGGGACTCTCGTTGATAAAAGCATAACCAATATCCCTGCCATAGGGAGGCTGCATTCCTCTGAGCTTCCTTCCCCTTGATGGCCCACAGGTAAAACCTGTCCCATGTGTCACTCGCTGCACCAGTGCGGCCACGAACACATCCAAACCCATCATGCTCACGTGGTCCCAGAAGCCACTGCAAGCTGCAGCCGGAGTTCTGTCCCACCATTTCCCAGAAGTGCTTCCTAAGTCAGTCAGGGGCTTTCAGACTCAGATCCCTTCCCTGCTCGGGAGGCGGCTTCGTGCTGCCTATTGCCCAGGCCGTGAGGTCTGCCCCTGGATCCCTAGCTCCATCCTTTGCCTGGGATCCTGGAATTAACTCTCATCAACACCCCCTCCGTTCTCACGTATCATAAAGAATGGCTCTGTTAGCTGCAGCATTTCATTCCACATCTAAACCTGCCCAATTTTATTTTTAGAGCCCTTTATGACCTCAATCCTTTGTTCACGGAAGATTCAGGTGTCAGCAGGTAATGCCTTTGTTCTCATGTTTAAATCCACACTGAGCTGGGCAGAGGACAAGGGCCCTCACCTGGGAGCTGTCATGGCTGAAGATGACGGAGCTGAGGTCCCCACAGTTATAGTGTTTGATGAGATCCTCTGTCGTGTAGGGGATCTGAAGGCTGCCTGCTCGAAGGCTCTCCTGCTGCAGGAGGGTCTGGTTCAAAGCAAAGATGACCTAAGAGGAGAAAACATAAGGCCCTTTTAAGTTCACTGACACAGCAATCGTTAGCCTCCCCATCTTATATCTTTTGTCCGTGGTTGATAATGACCTCACCTCTGGGTTTGTCGCATAAGGACATGGACGCTGCTGCTAAAAAAGGAAACACAAATCCCCAGATGGTGTCCAAAGAAAAGGAGGACAGTCCTGCCCAAGTTGGTCCCCTGTGGGTCACACTGGGAGGAAGTACCTTAAGAGGGACACAGACAACCTGGAGCTATCCCATGAGAGTCACCAAGAGGTAAAGAGACCAGAGAATGGCTGCAGATGAAGGTGTGAAGAAGCTGGGGAGGAAGGTCGGGAAGCAGCCAGAGACACACAGACAGACACTTACCGAAGGCTTCACTCACATGAAGGACTGGACAGGAATATACGCACGACATCTTCTAACCATCAGTGTGGCGTCTGCTGACTAGTGGATTCACTGGGTCGGCAGGGTGTTAATAAAGTTATGGTGGAAAAAGGGGAGAAACGAGGGCTAGACAAAATCAACCAGTTGGTCTGTGCAAGTTTCTCAGAGTCTCTGACACGCTAATGTGTGCTGTGGTTCTTCCTGAAGGGAGAGTGTGCCAGGCTTCCCAAATTTATCTGAGGCACGCACCACAAGAGAAGGCTTCACTAGAACACCCTTTGGGAAAATCCAGACTCAAGGAATTTTACAAAACAGTAGATTCTCCGTGGGCCCAGAGAACTGGGTCAGAGGGGAAGGTGGGACTCTGGCACCGGGTGGGACTGGAGCTGGCCATCCTGCACAAGGCTCCTGACAACACTGAAGATGCTGTGGCATTTTCTCTCACGTTCTCTCCAGGTATGGATGCAGACATATCATCACCTTCCACGGCTGCCCTTCCACGTGCTACCCCAGGAATCCATATACAGATACTGCCTTGCCGTCTGCTGGAAGGCAGCAGCAAATTCCCTCGCCGTTTGCTGGAAGGCAGACAGACAGGGTCTGCCTGAGCACTCCGTGAGGTCTTCAGCCAGAACTTTTTGATTCTCCGGAGACAACCTATTACATGTCTCAAGTCAGCAAACGACCCCTTCCTTTCTCCTGTCACACGTTCTCCTCATTCTGAGTGGCAGAGGCTCTTGTTGAGTTGCTTCCCACAGGCCACTGCGGCGCAAGCCTGCTGTATGCCCTCCTCCCATGGCCCTGTCTCCCTTGGTTACTCCAGTATTGGCTGTACCTGTCCTGAGGCCCTGCCCCTCTTTGAAAAGTCCCCTCCTCCCCTCTTCTCTCAAAACATCCCCCTCCTGTCTGTTGGGCCTGGACCTTCTGGACCATGCCCTGTCTCCAGCCCTCTACTGGTGACATGAGCTGACCAAGAGGCAGATACACCCAGGTGTATGTCCATAAATTATGGTCTAAATGAGGAAATTCAGTCTTCCATGGGGATAAGCCCCTGGATTCTAAAGCCACACAATTAAGACCTGTCCACCGCCACTGGGAATTGCTAAATGACTTCAGATTAGCTGGAGGAACAGATCTTTGGAGAGGAGGGGGAGGGGCAGTATGCCAGGCTCCAGGCCAAGGTCTCACACTTTCTGTCTCAATCGACACCAAGTTCTCAACAAATACATGCTGATGGATTTTGCCCTTCCCCTAAGGGCATTCAGGACAAGCCCAGGAATCTGTAACTAGCAGACCTTCCTCCAAGAGTTTCCATTAGTTTCAAAATGCTTTTTTTAAGGTGTTCTTGGTATTTGGAGAAGATCAAGCCACGCATTCTAATGGACAGGTGGGTCTGCAAAGTGGAGAAGACCGTGTGGCCCACATAGTGGGCCTTATCCAGTCCCTTCTCAGTGTAGTCAAATGTCATTTATCCTGAAGACATTTCATCTGTTCATGACAGGCTTCCAAAGCCTTGCTAGGATGTTTGTCTTTGCTTCTTATATTTACTTTTGATGATCAAGCTCCATCCAACCAGGGGCAGGGCCATAGAGGCACTGCTGGAGGTGCCTTCTTTGGGGCAAACCAGGGGTGGCCCTCTGTGTCTGCCTTGGCAGCTGGAGGAGGCAACCACCCCCCGGTGCTCTGCAGGAAGTCTCGAGGGCCCCAGAGCAGGAGTCAGGGAACACATGAGGGCTCCACAAAAACAATACAAAGCCCCAAACTCACCCAACTAAAACCATGGTGGTCCAGACTCAGCTTCCTTAGAGACCTACTCTGGCATCTCAGAAGCCCCACAGTCTGACAAGATTAATGATTGTTGGTCATTCTTATGCAATTTACTCTCCTTGCTGTGCTTGGCAAAGCCTGAGTCAGTCTGACAAATTTGGAGTTTCAGGATGTGACTCACAGATTAGTAAATTCCTCAGAAATAACTGTATTTGGTTACAGTGACCACAGAGACACCTTCCAAGAGGTTTATCCTGATGGGGCGTTGTCACTGACCTAGCCTCCTAGGGTTATGGAATCACACCTGGCACTGTTCCTGGACAGCCAACAAGCCCAGGTACAGCGGGCAGCCTGCCCCGATGAGAGCCGAGGCAGACAACCAGGAAGGGAAGGCAAGGCAAAGGAGAAAGTACAGGGGTCTGGCTGAGTGGCCCAGGCTATGCACGCGGCCCCCCTCACCTCCTCCCTAACCAACTCTGTGCCACCCACCGCCTTCTCCTCTCCATCCAATCCCTTTCTTTGGAGCCTCTGCTAACATTTAGTCACGAGTTGTAGTAGATTCCTTGGGCCACCATAACAAAGTACCACAACCTGGGCGGCTTAAACCACAGAAAGTATTGTCTCACAGTTCCGGAGGCCAGAAGTCCAAAATCAAGGTGCTGGCAAGGCCATGTTCCCTCTGAAGGAATTAGGGAAGGATCTGTTCCAGATCTCTCTCCTAGCTTCTGATCATTCCTTAGCTGGTGGCCACATAACTCCAGTTTCCATATGGCTTACTCCCCACATATGTCTGTGCCCAAATTTCCCCTTTCTATTTTTTGTTTTCATTATTTGTTATTTTTTACTTTTTAAAGAGTAGCAGTAGTGGTATTTATTTATTTTGAGAGAGAGAGAGTGCATGCAGAAGCAGGGGAGGGCCAGAGAGAGAGGGATACGGAGAATCTTAAGCAGGCTCCACACCCAACATAGAGCCTGATGCGGGGCTTGATCTCATGACCGTGAGATCATGACCCGAGCCCAAATCAAGAGTCCAATGCTCCACCAACTGAACAGGTATGCCCAAATTTTCCCTTTGTATAAGGACACAGTCACAGTCATATTGGATTAGTGCCCACCCCAATGACCTCATCCTAAATCATCTGCAAAGACCCCATTTCCAAATAAGATCACATTCTCAGGTCCTGAGGGTTAGGACTTCAAGGGAAGCGTTTGGAGACACAAGTTAAAACGTGTCAGGCTCAGCTTACCCTTTTTTTAATAGTTCATATGAATATGGTAAAAATTCCAAGCAGTACTAAGAAAAAGAACTCCTTCCTGTTCCTATACCTGAATCATCCTCCCTAAAAACAATCACTTCCAGTGACTTATGTATCCGTCCATGGACAGTCTCTGTGTGTAAAAGCTGACAGACGACACGATAGACAAATGTAGAGATATCTCCTCCGCTTTTTTCTTTGTGTTCTTTTGACCCTTAAGGATTCAAATAAATGCCTTTCCATGAATTAATACTAAAGTTATACATTATACCGTAAGACAAGAGGATTGTGGAATTAAAAGCCAGGGTTTGGCAAACATTGTTTTTGAAGCACAGGCAGCCTGAATCCTCCTCCTTATCCATAAGATAACATTAATGACTACAGCAAGTCATAGAAAAGAAAAAGGGAAATTTGTGACTACAAGAAGGGACAAATGAAGGTTTCCTACAGCCTTGCCAGTGAGAAAGCAAGCTGGATGCAGGAGCCCAGAGGCACCCCAGAGGTGTCCCCACCACCCCCAATCCAAAGCTGTCCTAGTGATGTGGTCTGAAGCATTGGGGTTCAGATTCAATGGCCAAGAAAGAATTCTTGAGACGTCTTTGGTGCAAAACGGTGGTTTTATCAAAGCAGGGAGACAGGACCCATGGGCAGAAAGAGCTGCACTGGGGTTGTGACAGGTGACTGATTATATACCTTCAGGTTGCAGGGGGTCAGGGATAGTGTAAGTCTCTAAGGTATTTTGGAAACAAGGTTTCCAGGATCCTGAGGGGGCTAGCTACTTTTAGGAAAAGGTCATTTACTGTCTAATAAAACCTCAGTCGTGAGACCCTTCAGATGTACATGAGTGGACCATAAGCTTGGAATATGTTTGCCAACCTATATCCTGGGGTGGGGGGTAGGGGAAGATAAGGGAAGTTTTCAAAGGAATTTTTATATGTTAAAGTAGACTTACAGGATCCTAAAGGTTGGGATAATGTTAAGCTAAGACTGCTTTTTGCCCTTAGCAAAGTGTCATCGCGAGACAGCTGAGCTCCCAGAGGAATGTCAGTCACTCTGCCTGTCTCAGGGACTTGTCAATAGGCTGTAAGTTGTAAGGAAATTGAATCTTTTTTCTTCTGCTTTTTCTCCCCACATCACTAGTGTTGCGAGATCCTTGAGCACAATGGCCAAGAAAGAATCCTTGAGACGTTGTACAGTACAACTTAGAGTAGTTAGCTTGCACGGGACAGGACCCTGTGGGCACAGAGAGCTGCATTTTCGCTGTATGAAGCTGGTGGTTATATGCTTAGTGCTCAAGGGGGAAGGGGACGTGCAGGGAGTTTTAAGTCATAAATGTCTTCTTCGAATTCTACTCATAAAACTACTTGCACAGGTTTCTAAAATGTTTGTCATTCAGTTTGATATTAACTATCGGTGAGATTTACGGCAGTCATGAGACCCTTTATGAATGTAGCAACCGGCACATAGCTGATCCTTACGAGACTATGCAGGCATAGGTCAACCTTCTGGGCTACAGGTGAACGTTTTTCTGCTTCTATCCCTCGTCACCAGGACCTCTGCTCTGGGCTCAGGCTGACTCAGGCAGGCCCCAAGGAGAAATCCAGGCAGAATTCTACAGATGATTTCAGACAATCCTACAAAGACTCAGGTTCATTTCTCCAAGATCTCAGATAAGCCTTCTCCTACCAGACACCCAAATGGCTTGGTTTTCCCACGAACCTGCTAAGCCAGTGTCTTCCAAACCACGGATTGCAGCCCAGTATCCACCAATTCACGGCTGACATAAATCTCAGCATGGTCTACCCACTGCTCTGTAGCTTGCTTATTTCCTTTAATCTTGGGTATCAGTCCACACTGCAGCCAGAGCTGCTCCGTGCTTTGTAACAGCCGCACGTAAACCATGCCGAGCCTGTGCCGCAGCCCCCTTATGGGCACCTCCCATAAATACATGAACCGCCCCACATTCACCCACAGGTGACGCCAAATGCGGGGCTGGGAGTCACGGAGGGAATTAAGTCAGGGTTAGAGCTTCAAGAACCTGAAGAAATGAAGAGCTAACACAGCCAACTCTTTCAAATATGAACTGTCTCCAGAGACAGAGCTGCTGGTATGCGCTGCCCTGCAGTCAATCCCTGGCTCGGTTCTCTGACCCCGGATGAATGACGTCTCTCTACACCATAGTTTTTGAAGTCTGACTCATATCCTCACCGGGAAGGATGTGGGCTCTGGGACCAGCATGCTTCTGAAACAAAATTGCTTCTACAGTTCCTCCGTGCAGACAAAACTATGTGTGGCCGAACCTAGAAACCACCACCCAAAACATCATTTCAGAAGAAGTCCACATACTACATTCTCAAGTCTAGCTTTTGGAATGCACGGGAAAGTTCCACGGATTATGCCTCCTGTATGGTTACTATCTTGCCAAGCTACTTGTGCTGATGTAGGGCAACCAAGTCTCTTAGAAAATTCCTGAGTGGCAGATGCCTTACATAGATCCCTGTCACTCACCGTCACTCTTTTCACCTGAGGGCAAAGCAAGACACATTAGGGGAAAGAGGACAAAAGGTGGGGATGGTAGAATATTAGAACTCTGAGCACCCGGAGGGGGTCAGCAAAGTCATTAGCATGATGTATTTGCATTATAATTGTAATAATAACAGGAGCCCCTCCCCTCCCCACTCCACTGAGTCAGGCTGCCCTCTGGGAGGTGGAGCTGCATTTGGGGGAAAAGATTCTATCCCTGTCCTAAGGGGGTGGCTGTTGGGAGTGGGACAGAACAAAAGGGTGTTTGATGGCAACAGGTCACAGAGGGCAGTCCGGTAGAAACAAACACCCCATGGGAGTTTAGGTGGAAGCAGAAGCTCCAGAAAGGGATCGGCCATCACAGGCACTACCTTGCCCCTGAGCTCCAGTTTTCCCTGCCATTGAAAGCAGTGCCAGGAGCAGCAAACCTGGGCGATAGCATTACCTGGCCCACAGCAGCCACACAGTGGGCAAGCTCAGCACCTCCCGGGAGGCCTGCAGCAACAAGAATACAAGGAGAGTATGTACTCAAGGGCATAAGGTTGTTTAGAGCAACATCATCCTGATCAGCAAAAGAGAAGTGATTGATGTGCACAACACATCACAATGGGGACCACGGGCATGGCACTCATCAGCCCATCCTCCACACCCCAACGCCGTGCTGCTGGCCTGACGAGCCACACGTTATGAAAAGCATGCCACACATGTCACCGGAGGCCACCAGAGGAAGGAACCAAAGGCCCCCCAAGACCTCAGAGCCAACCAGGTTACTTCCCTTGAAACCTGTAAAGATTTTTGTCTTTGACCACGTGAAACAGCAGCTACACTTGAAGCTTGCAACTGGCCATTCCTGCTACCTTCAGGGTGTCCCTTTAGATCCATAGGAAGACTTCTCTCCTGTTGGGAAAAAACTCGTATATCTCTTGAAGCCATCAGTGGAGGGTCCTGGCAGAACTCAGGCCAACCCTGCTGGGGATACAAAGGACATGCCCGTGTCTATGACAGAGGACAAGCAGAGCCCAGTGGCACCCCCAGTGTGCAAACACACAAAGAGACGGGCTCAGAGTGCTTTGAGACACGTCCTGCAAAACGTTTGCTGTTCCTGGAGACTCACCTGGAAGATGTGTTACATTTGGAAGGACTCAGGGCCAAATAAACCACCAGTGGTTTTTTGGCAAAGGGATTTACCACCTTGGAGAGGTTCTCAGTGTACCAAGCTCTTCTTTTTGAACGCTTTCTATCTCAAGTCAGGTGCTCTGCTGTGCAACATTTTTAACTATTAGAAAGTCCTTCCTTCTTTTGGAGTTCCATGTCTCTCCATAATTGCCATGTACTCATTTTTGTATACATCAATACAATGTGTGTTTCCATACACACACAATTTGTTAGCAGTCATCAAAATGGAAAATGTGTGTGTCCTACTCCTAGAGATCTCTCCTACAGAAACACTAGCACGAGTGTGTAATATGTAAGTGTACAAGGATGTGGCTTGGAGACTGTAATATTGCTCTCCCTGGCACTGGGACTGTTCAAGCAAAATTGGAATGTCCATAGGAGGGCATTCCTGCATCAAATGGGAGATTGCACATACTGTTCTTCCACTTGGAAGCATTTGATTTTCTCCATTTCAGAAAAGAAGGGGAACAGACCCTTCTGGTCTCACATTCGGGTCTTCTCTCCCTCAATTGTTTCTCCTCCCCTTGGTACAGGCCATGGGGCTCCATGGAGAAGGGAATCAGGTCAGGTGTTCATCAGAAGCCTCCATATGGTCCCTGTGGTGTCTGAGCCACCTCTTCTGGTTATGCTGGGGTGAGGGAATCCAATGTACCTCCAAGAGACCTCTGTTCACGGAAGAGCCGGTGTATCTATCCCAAGCACATACTCTCCTATAGTAATGGAGCCTCCAGGACCTGACAAAGGGGCAACGACAGGAGTGGCAGCAGCCTGGGCAGCCACAGGATTGCGGCAAGAGCTGTGAGTGTGGCAGCAACCAAGTCTATTATAAGCCCAGGACAGACAGATGGAGCATGACAGGAACAGCCAGCAAGGGTCCAGGAAGAGGCACAGCTGGCATGACCAGGGGGTTGTGGGACACAACATGTCCTCAGGGAGTATGAACAAGATGGAGGAGGAGAGTACTGCAACCTTGTCCCAGGAGGGTGCTTCCAGCATGTCACCAGAAGCCAGTCTCTCCCCAGAGGGCAGCAGGAATGTGGCCACTGCAAAGACAACCAGTAAGCCCAATGTACAAACAGCTAATGTCCAGTGATCATCTCATTTGGTCACAGTGAAGACTCCATGAGTGACTGGGATGGAAGCCAGAGTTTCCCAGGTTCATGCTGAAGCGCAGAAAGAAAGAAGGAAAACAGAGGATAGAGCTCCTGGCAGAAGGAGTTCCCATCACCACACGATAAGCGAAAGTCCCCACAGGTCAGGCAAGAAAAGTCAATCCAAAAGTCACCTCCTTAGCCAGCTATAGATGCAGCAGAAAAGGTAAAAAGAGGATGTTGTGGGTTGAATTTTGTTCCCCCAAAAAGACAAGCTCATCCTAATCCCTGTTACCTGTGAATGTGATTCACCTGATTTGGAAATAGGGTCTTTGCAGATGTAATCAAGCTAAGATGAGGTTTTTAGGGTGGGCCCTAATCTGAATGGTATCCTTACACAAAGGGGAAATCTGGACACTGACAAAACATGCACAGAGAGAAGATACCGTGGAGGCACACAGTGAGAAAACAGCCATGTGATGACTGACACAGGCAGAGATTGGAGTGATGCATCCATAAGCCAAGAAATGCCAAAATTGCCAGTAACTACTAGAACCTGGATGAGGCAAGGAAGGATCTCCTCCAGGCCTTTCAGAGGGAGCACGGCCCTGCTGACACCTTGACTTAAGACCTCTAGTCTCCATAACTATTGAAGAATACATTTCTGTTGGTTTAAGCCACCAGTATGTGGTACTTTGTTAGGGTAGCCCTACAAACCAGTAGAGGGCGACAGCCCCAGCTCCTGCCCTCACCACAGTCCCACTAGGAAGGATCTAGGGCATCTTACAAACAGGAGGAGCCAATCCATGGCTAGTTCAGGTTCTCCACATGAGAGACACAGCTGGGTTGGCTCTCAAAGAATTTGAAGAAGCCTGTCCTACTACCAAAAATGGTGGTCTCCTCTCTTGGTAGAAGGGAATAGCATGTCTAAGACCGTGCTAGGGAGCAGTGAGGGGATCATTGTGGAGCCAGCAGAAGGTGGAAAGTGGCTGGAGATCACAGGTACCTAATTCCTGAGACCAAGGAGACAGTAGCCTTTGAAGTGGGTTAAAGAGGAGTCAAAGCAGGAAGACCGAGGCTCAGAAAAGTGTCCCTAGAGAGTCATCCCAGTGTTCCTGACTACAGTTCAATTAAATAAAGAGGAAAACCATAGCATATGGGAAGGAAGCTCTCACATATGTGTTCTAGGAGACTACTATGATGATGTTTATAGCAAAATAATTTGAAACAGCAAAACCCTGGAAACAGCCCAAATGTCCATCAAGAAGAGAACCAAAAAATTGTGGTAGATGCCACACAACCATGAAAATGAATCACGGCCATACACATTAGTGTGAGTGAATATCACACAATTTTGCTTAACCAGCAAGACACAGAAGAATGTACATAATCCAGTTTCATTATAGAATAATTCGAAAGCAAGACAAAATACTACATTGTTTAGAATACATATTTGATAAAGAAAGATGGTGACTTCAGATAAGGAATGGGCTTATATGGAGCAGTCACAGGGACAGTGGGAGTCAGGATGAACAGAGCCTAAGTTAGTTTAAACCAAAGGGAAACAGACTCTCACACAGCAGAAAGGCCAAAGCAGAGGAGCATGGGAAGTTCAGGGCTCTCCTGATCTATGTAACTGCTTTATTTTTGGACACCCTTATAACTAGAAAACTCAAACCTACCCAGGGCAAATGAAAACCTCTGTTCTAACCTCTCTCTCTGTCTCTTCCATTGATTTGCACCAACTTAGGACACATGCTCACACCTACACCAATGAGAATAGCCAGAGGAATTCTGCATGCTGATTGGCTTAAAACCAGATCCTGAGACAATCACTGACAAGACTGGCTCCTGAACCAATCACTCCAAGATGGACACTTGGAGTAAAGGCAAGTAAGGTGGCAAACTACTGGATTCAGAAATAAAATTCAGGGGCGCCTGGGTGGCTTGGTCGGTTAAGCGTCCGACTTCGGTTCAGGTCATGATCTCACGGTCCATGAGTTCGAGTCCTGCATCGGGCTCTGTGCTGACAGCTCAGAGCCTGGAGCCTGTTTCAGATTCTATGTCTTCCTCTCTCTCTGCCCCTCCGCTGTTCATGCTCTGTCTCTCTCTGTCTCAAAAATAAATAAACATTAAAAAAAAAAAAGAAAAAAAAAGAAATAAAATTCAACCCCAAGGTTGTCCTGGTTTTTCCTGCTAGTTTGAAAAGAATGCCTAGGAATGAAGAAATGGAGCAAGGCAAGAGGAACCGAGGGTGTAAAGATGTGTCAACAGGGATGGGGCATTAGGGCATATTGAGTAGGTAGTGATAAGCCCAACCACTTAGAGTGGCATGAGCAAAGGTCACCACCAGCTTCCATCAAATGTCTATTATGCACTGGGTCCTTTACAAAGGTTCTTTACAGAGGAGGAAATGGATTCAGAAAGGTTCAGTATCTTGCCCCACATGAAAAAGAGAAGAAATGAGGGAGCCAGGATTCAAACCCAGATTCACAGCCTCCAAAGTTCATGCTCTTTCCAGTAAGAAGCTGGATAGAACAGCAGGATGGGCAGCAAGACCAGCCTTGACCTCTCCAAGGTGTCTAAAGCCTACTTCTTCCAAAGCAAGTCCCAGTTGATTAGGACCCATGCACCTCTAAGAAAGGACAGTACCCTCCTCTAAGTACCCACTTCTCCTGGATGCCCTATCCTGGTTATAACAGTGCCACTCAGGTAAAAAGATTCAGAGACAGCCTCAAAGTCACCCTCTGTGTCTGTTAATCAATACCCTTCACTCAGAGATCACTATATCGGGTCAATTTCCACCTCTGGAGGAAAACATCCACAAAACCATACTCCTATTTCAGACCCTTCAGACTCTTCTGAAATAGCAGAGAGCTAGGCATACGAGAGATGCCAAAACCACCACGCTCCCTCCTCTCCCAAACCCCTACCGAAAGCCACAGCCCGTGAAGGGACAGCCCTATACAGGACATGCCTATCCACTCCCTCCCAAGCCATTCCCATGACGCCTGGATGAACATCCAACTCCATGATATAGCACTGGCTGAACCATCAGGCTTACTTCCAAGGAGTACATCTACCCACAGAATAGACTCAAAAACCATCCACAAGCAGAACGTCTCTAGGCCAAATGCCAAGTGCTTTGTTTTGAGTCTTGGTTAAGATTTCAAGAAGAGTAAGAGACAGCAAGAAAGAAAGAACTATTGGAAATTATTACAATTCTAGTAAAACTCCAATTAACATAGTTTCTGACAGTGTACAGACTTAAAAGGACTTTCTTTTCCCCTCTGGAAACATCTGAATGGATGTCTGCTTTCATATTAGGGCTTGCCTTATACTGTCTTTTTTTTTTAAAGTGTCAGTTGACCCCCAAAACATGTCTTATTAGCTGAATACTCCTCTCCAACCCTCCAGTGACACATACTCACCCCATCTGCACTGTCTTCGGAAAAGTAACAAGCTTATTACCAGAGAGTTTGCTCCAGTGTTCAAATACCACCCTTCCTTCCCCCCCCCCCCCCCTTCCCCCCCAGACCACCCCCCCCCCCCACGTCTCCCCTTCCACTCTCCCCTTGCGTCCTTACAGTTCTTCTCTCTCCTTTCTTTCTGGGCTGTGGAAAGAATCGATTAAGCTCCCTGTCCAACATTTGCAGCATGCTTCTTTCTCTTTCCTGAGACTTCTTCAGCTGTGGGGAGACCCAGGTCCCAGTTGAGGCATTGTTGCGGGAGCCCATGGGCTGAAGGAGCGAGCGAGGGGGTTCGAGTCCGGCAGATGCCTTTATTGTCAAAGACAAAGGTCCCCCATCGAGCCTCTCCACTTTTCAGCACTTTCATCCCCCTCAGATCAAAGGGCTGCTCTGCATATGAAAGGCACCGCCCATTATGCGGCTCACATTAGCCCGGCACCACCCCACCAGCCTCCCAGCTCTGCGAACAAAGGGGCTCGCATCTGTTCAGGCCCAGGCCTCACCTTCTGGGGCGGTGGGTTGTTGTGTCTTTTCTCTTAGCTCACTTTTGAGAGCCATTCAGCTCCTTGAAGTATAGTTGGAGAGCAGTAGGGGAAGGTCTTCCTTGTCCTCAGAACATTCCGCCCCGATATTGTTTCGAGCCCCCTTGAGGATTTCTGGTCCTTGCCTCTCTCACCTCACCTGGGTATGGAGGCAGTGGGGACGCCCTCCTCAAGCTCATTTATTTTCTCCCTTCCCAGCCACTCTGTAAAACTCCTCCTTCTTTACCTGAAAGGGGACTATTCCCATGGAATAGTCTAGACTGGTCCCTCAAAGGAAGATGGTGAGAAATCCTGCTCCTTTTCCTGTCAATGTTAATAGATGCTGCCTGACGTAGGAGGTAAAGCCTCCACACACTTCTTTGAACATTGAAGTCTGCTTTCCGCGGGGGGGGGGGGGGGGGGGGGAGTGATTCTAAGAACTTGGATGTGAGCTCTTTGCAGCAAAAGGACTCAAGCATGAGGACAAAAGAAACTGAACTTCAGTGACACTCCAGCCTGAAGAAGCATCCTTTTGTAAATGATGCTGGCTCCTGAATACCAGGAGAGAACATGGAGAGACCTGAAAGAATGCACCAGGCCGACCAGGCCCTCCCTCTCTTCTCTGGCGGCCACCCTCTCAACGTCCTCCACGCCTCTCCTCTCCTCCTATCCTTGGTCAGGTCTCCTGACCGCTCTCTCCTTTCCACCCAGTCCACATCCTGCCCTGATGCCAGATAGATGGCTAAGCAACACGGGCCTCCTGTTACAACTGAACTGTGTGACCCACCCACCAACCCCCGAATTCACATGATGAAGCCCTGACCCCCAATGTGCCTGTATTTGGAGACAGGGCCTCTAAGGAGGTAATTAGGGTTCAGTGAGGCCATCAGGATAGGACCCTGATCTGATAGGGCTGGAGTCCTTATAAGAACAGGAAGAGACACCAGAGCAATTCCCCAACCACACCCCACACACCCACCTCCCCACACACAGAAAAGGCCATGTGAGAACACAGCAAGAAGGAGACCATCTGCAAGCTGACAGGGGCTTCACCGGAAACCAGCTGGGCGGCACCTTGATTTGGTACATTGGCCCTCCAGAACTGCGAGAAAATAAATTTCTTCTGTTTAAATTTCCCTGTGTGCGGTATTCTGGGATGGCAGCCCAAGCCAATTCCTATATCTCCTTCCCCCAAATCCCACACGATGCTGAGGTCACAATAAGAACAAATACCAACCTCTGGTCTCCAAGGCCTAATGAAAGTTACCACCTCTGCTAAGCACTTCCAGACTATCTCAGCCCCGCCCTAGAAATCTCCATTTTTTTACTTCTATTGCCCTGAAAGTTAATTTTCCTTTATGTGTTTTAAAGTTCAGACAAAACAGGGGCACCTGGATGGCTCAGTCGGTTAAGCATCCGACTTCCGCTCAGGTCATGATCTTGCCGGTCAGAGTTTGAGCCACACATCAGACTGTGCTGACAGCTCAGAGCCTGGAGCCTGCTTCGGATTCTGTGTCTCCCTCTCTTCTGCCCCTCCACTACTGGTGCTCTGTCCCTCCAAAATGAATAAACATTAAAAATTTTTTTTTAAGTTCTGACAAAACAAACAAGCTTCAAGAAGAATCAGATGAAGAACCCAACTAAAAGCATAATAAAGCTAACTGCACCCACTTAACCACACTCAGAACTGTTACTGAGGCTAATTAGGCATAAGTGGTAAGCACTTCATCTAAATGGCTACAGGCCGTATTATTTCTAGAGTCTGGCCTGCTCCTGGACGTTCTCTTATTTTGTATTTTTTCCAATATCCGTTACCAGCTCCATGTCAGTTTTCCCTTGTAGAGCAAACTCTAGTCCATAGAGACCACAGTTCCCAGCCTCACAGTGTCTTCCTCTTGATGGCCCAGGGCCCCGGACCAACACGGCTGAAGCTCTGAGCCAAGAGGCTAACTCTAACACCCCGCAGTAGCGACGGGGGGGTCGCAGCCCTCTCCAGCCCACACTCAGCTGCCAGATGCGCTGACCTGTGACACTCCTCTTGGTGCTCCCACCTCCTCCTGACAACCCCTCAGTGCACATGGAGGTTTCCCAGCCTCACACGCAAACCCTCTGCGGCCTCGCCTTCCGTCCCACCCCTACACAAATGCGCACGGAGCCCGCCCACCCTGCCACCACCGGGCCAACACAGCCTGCTTTTCCCCAGGTTTGCCTGCACCTTTGGCCCATTTGAACCATCTCCCTTTTGGGGTGCCTGGGTGGCTCAGTTGGTTGAGCATCTGACTTCAGCTCAGGTCATGATCTCGCAGTTTGTGAGTTCGAGCCCCGCGTCAGGCTCTGTGCTGACAACTCAGAGCCTGGAGCCTGCTTCCGAGTCTGTGTCTCCATCTCTCTCTGCCTCTCCCTTGTTCATTCTCTGCCTCTCTCTCTGTCAAAAATAAATAAACTTAAAAAAAAAAAAAGAAACATCTCCCTTTTTCCGCTGCCTGTCTGAATCCTTGCCTCCCCTTGAAAAATCCAGCTCAATATCAAAGTCGCCCGGATAACATTTAGCAAATAATCAGTCACATCAATCACATTCCTTGGTGACCATTTCACCACAATGGCCCCAGAGAGGGGAGGAGAAAGGCCAGTCTCCTCTAGCCAAGGCCACGTCCAGAAACCACGCCACCTGCAGTGGGCCCACTTCTGCGGCCAGCAACTGAGGGCCGGGAGGGCACCTTCATTTTTAAGCTCTTCAATCTCTACGGTTCTCCCTAAAGTTCAAGACTGGTCTGGAGAGAAGCTATAAAACCTCACCACAGAATTGGAAACCCCTCTTGAAAGGAAGGGGAGGCCCTCTAGGATACCCCACAGCCTAGAAACACACGCCCACGCGGCCCTCATGAGGTGTATTTAACCTGCACTTCTCACTCACTCACGGGGGATCTGGGAGAGGCACACTGCCATTACTATGTGACCAGCATCCCTGCCCAGGTGGCAGGAAGGAAGTTACTCTGGGAGGATGAACAAAGTGGGTAAAGTCAGGGTAAAGATGGAAACAAGCAGCAGAGTTAATGCCAAGGCTCACTTGCTTCAGGCAGTCTGGCCTGCTGGAGTGATGAGAAAACAGCAGCCTTCAAGTAGCAGCCAGTGATTAGCAACTGTCACTGGAAGACGCTGAGCTAGACTCATTTAAAAAAGGTAAACCATGGGCACCTGGGTGGCTCAGCCAGTTAAGTGTCCAACTCTTGGTTTCAGTTCGAGTCATGATCTCATGGTTCGTGAGATCAAGCCCCGCGCCGGGTTCTATGCCAACAGTGCAGAGCCTCCTTGGGATTCTCTCTCTCTGCCCCTCCCCAACTTGTGCTCTCTCAAATCAATAAATTAATATATATTTTTAAAAAGGTAAATCAAGATCCTTGCTCTCTAGGAGTTTCTGTGCGAGTTCAGGACATGAGATAAACACATGGAAAGCTAAATACCACTGTAAAAATTAAATCACCATAAATCTGATCATTCAACAGCTGCCACAAGGTAGCAAATGAGCAATTGCCCAGTAACCTCAGGAGAAAAGGAGCTTCTGCAACCTGAGGTAACTTCCAGAGGTGATTCAAGAATACGGACCAGAATGGTGACCAAGAACAGAAACGGAGGTTCTCAAACTTGAGTGTGGATCGGAATCGCCTGAAGGGCTGGTTAGACCACAGATTGCTGAGCCTCAGCCCCAGAGTTTCCAGTTCAGGAATCTGGGATGGGGCCCGAAATGTTGCATTACCGACAAGTTCCTAATGATGCCGATGCTACTGGCCCAGGGCCCCACTCTGAGAGCCACTAGTTTGGCCTAAACATGCTACATGAGTAGTAGGAACAGGTAGCCCTGGTGACCTGCCTGCCTCACAGCTAAGTCCTATTTGTATGACACAGTGTGTTCATTTTTTAGGTGGTTACCTACCAAGAGCCAGGACATCTAACAGAAAACAAACTGATGGTTGCCAGAGGAAAGGTGTGAGGGGAAGAGGTACAAAATGGGTGAAGGGGAATGGGAGATACAGGCTTCCGATTATGGAATGAATAAGTCATTGGGGATGAAGGGCACAGCATAAGGAATATAGTCAATGATACTCTAATACTTCAAGGGATACTGCAGACTCGTTTCTGCCCCATGCCCCTGCCTCCCTACTCCCTTCCAGGTAAGCCTCTGCTCTTGGCAGGTATGTTGGGTGGGCAAGGTTGCTTATCACTGAAGAGAATACCCTCGTGGGGTGCTGCTGACTGACTTCTCAGGGAAGGGACAGCTCCGGGGACACTCTGTGCTGTCTGGGACTTCAGTGGGGCCCCCAACATACCAGGGTACATGCAGAGGACGCAGGGATGGGGTAATGAGACCCCTCAGCTCTCTCGTGTGGTCATCCACGTTTTATGATTCCACAGCCTTTGCTGAGGCTGCCACCAAAGCCCCACTCGGTCCCTTTCAAGGCCTGACTGACCATGAATAGAAAGGAAGGGCCTCATGGAAGAGTGTGGGGAGGAAGGACAGCACAAAACGTGGCAGGAGGGATATAGGAAAAGCAGAGAAGTGCCATAGTGTCCAAGGTGTGGCATTACACGATGCCACCAACATCCACCTCCAGAGTCCAGGGCAGCCTCGCTTCATCGCTGGGCCACAGAGTACCTCATCATACTGAGACTTCGACTGGCTCCTTGGATCGTCCCGGGGAAGAGTTCGTCCAGTTCCACCCAGCTCCTTCCCCCCTCCTTCCCCCATCTTCTCCAAGCAGGGTAGACTGCCTGACCCAGCCGTGTTGGGAGGTGGACTCTGGAGGAGGGACAGGGCTCACACTCTCTGAGTGGCATGCTGGGAATCATTCCTAGAGTCTAGGGGTGTCCTGGAGCTGATCCACCACGGAAGAACTTGCTTCTTGGGTGTCAAAGGGGTTCCCTGCTCCCAGGCAGGAGGCAGGGACATGGGGCCAAAATAAGGCTGCAGCATCCCTTGAAGTGCTTCTCTTAGGACTCCAAAGGCAGCAGAGCAGGGTCAGAGCCGGCTGAAGCCAGAACCCCAGGAGCACATGCGGTATCCATGCAGGTGTACAAAAATACCTAATTTTTCTAAAGTTCACTTTGGACTTTAGAGAAGCAGCCCAGAGCCAGGGGATGGCAGGATCACCACCAGCTTTATCTCTGGGTCCCTAAAATAAGAAACAGAGTGCCCAACCCACACTGAGTATGCTGAGTGCTGAAAGAAATGTGTCCCAAATAAAGACTAGCCATAAAAAAAAAAACAAAAAAAAGACTCAAATCCTGAGCAGGCCTGCTCCCAGGTGGAAACTGCGTCTAGAAGTTCGTGAAAATCACAGCCAGCCATAAGGTACACAGTTGATTCAATTTCCTATTCCTGGTCCAGAAATAAGGAAGTAAAGGGAGACTTTACTAAATGGCCAGTAAATGGCCAAGGTGAAGAAATGCCATGGAAGATCCCCGCCCGGGAGAGCTAATGGTCCAGCCTGGACTTCAAATGTTTGAAGACCATGCCCATCACAATAGCTATGCTGATGCCCTGTGTGCAAGCAGGCACAAGGGTGACTCAGGGACTAGATGTCACAGGCTCCTAGGGCATTTACAGCAACTACAGCACTTCGCCCAGCTATGCATAAGAACATGAAAATATTACAGAACAGAATTGGGAAAAGAATGTAAAAAAGCAAAAGACTGATTTATCTCACAAGCACAAAAGACTGGACATAATGTGAATTTAACATGCTGGTCTTGACACAGAAAGGCTGTATTTAATTTTTTTTTTTTTCAATTTTTTTTTTCAACGTTTATTTATTTTTGGGACAGAGAGAGACAGAGCATGAACGGGGGGGGGACAGAGAGAGAGGGAGACACAGAATCGGAAACAGGCTCCAGGCTCTGAGCCATCAGCCCAGAGCCTGACGCGGGGCTCGAACTCACGGACCGTGAGATCGTGACCTGGCTGAAGTCGGACGCTTAACCGACTGCGCCACCCAGGCGCCCCTGTATTTAATTTTTAAAGTAATTAGCATACACTCATGTTGTATCCCATTTTGGCCACGGTACCTGCAAGTTCACTGTCTCGCATTGGCCTCACTGACATGTTCAGCAGTAGCCCACCTATTATCCTATAACCACTCATGAGCCCCTCCAACATGCCAGTCCAAACACATTCCATTTCAATTATGGAAAATGCAGGAAAGTCACCCATCATTATCATGATCAGTTTCAAAGATGAAACCATCTGCTTTTACTGCGGTTCATGACTAGGGAGCAGGAACTCCCTCAGCAAATCAGACCTGTGAATCTGGCAGGTGTTAGCACTCAGCGGAACTGGGTTAGAAAACCAGAGTCTACAGCCATACCACCCTGAAGACGCCCAATCTCATCTGATCTCAGAAGCTAAGCGGGGTTGGGCTTGGTTAGTACTTAGGGGGAGAAAACAGGAAACTGGGGAGCCCAGGCCAGCCCTGCCTAGTCTCTACAAGACCCCTGGCCCTACACCAGGTTTATTCCAACAGGAAAGTGACCCCAGCGGGGCCTCTGCTTGCTGATGCACCATGGCACTCTTGCCGTGGCCTCTGGGCACAGGGACCTGTGGAGAGGCCTACAAAGTACAAAACAAGGTATCCCCAGGCTTTCCTAGGATTGGGCTATCCTAGCCCTGGCGGGTCCACACCCTCCTAAGGAATGTTGACCCTACATCCTCAGGAGGCTTTCTCAGACCAGCAAGTGCCTCCCCAGCTCATACCTCTCCTACATCCACCTGGCCCTTAATAGCCTGAGATGGAGACACATGGATGGCATCTTTCTAGAAATCTGCCCTGCCAGGGGCTGCCTCCATCACTCTGCCCTGCCTGGGACAGAGCCCCATCCTAGAGCCATGGTTTCTTCTATTAGATAACTGATCCATCTATTTTTTTTTTTTTTTTGAGAGAGAGAGAGGGAGAGAGAGAGAGAGAGAGAGAGAGAGAGAGAGAGAGAGAGAATCTTAAGCAGGCTCTACACCCAGCACAGAGCCCAATTGGGGGCTCGATCTTACAACTGTGAGATCATGACCTGGGCTGAAATCAAGAGTCAGATGATTAACCAACTGAGCCATCCAGGCACCCTGTAACTGATCCACCTAAAGAGAACTTGCTCCAAAGAAGAAAAATCCCCATCTTCCCAACACCCCAAAACTGTGACTCAAGAAATGCACTTTTTCATAACACTCGAAAAACCACTGGGCCCAAACCATTGTTTAAGGTTTCACTTTTTTTTGGGGGGGGGGGGGGAGGGGGGGGGAAGAAAGGCTTTTTAGCAAAGCGAGTTGTTAGGGTCCTAGGGGTACAGGGCAAAAACCAGCAGTGACACCTACTACTGAAAGGGACAGCAGAAGTGACAGGTGAAAAGGCAAATATGAAATATGTTAGTGCCATCTATTGGCAAGAGTAAACAGTAACAGAAATGATTCTGTACAACAGCAATTCAGATCATTAGCATGCTTATGCATCATCTGAAGAGCACTCTGGGGTTTACAACAGACTTTTACATCCAACTGACTTCAGTAGGTCGGGATACGAAGAGCTCAAAGTTGCAGGCTTTACATGTGGAAGCAGAGGGCAAACCCGGACCTACGGGCTTGGCTCATATTAACTCCTGGATTCCGTGACTCAGACCCCAAACACAGATGTGGCCAGGTCCCAAGGGACAGACTCTAATGCTGAGAAGACTGGGGCTGTCCCGAATTCCCACCCCAGTCCACAGTGACATCCAGTCCATCACTGGGAAGTTGGCAGAAGAATCCTGTGGTCAGACAGATTTGTTCTGGTCAATCCCTCAAAGGAAGCAGACAGACGGCACCCTATGCCTACAGCTTGTGCACAGATGCCTGGTGGTGTGTGGCTGTGGAAATAGGATTTAGAAAGATCATTTCTCTAGGGAATTCTTTAAGTCTCTAATGTGAACCCACCTCTGCAGCTGGGAAGGAAGGGAGGGGACTCACAGGTGAGCCCTGCATCACTAAGCCTCCGGCTGCAAGTTCAATTGCTTTCTGCACATAAGGAATGGCAGTGCAGCTGCTAACACCAAGCAGACACAAACTCTGGGTGAACGAGAACAGGCATCGTAACCTGACTCCATACTGAAACGGGAAGCAGGCATCTGCCCTGAGATGGCAAGAGCAAATCCACGGACAGGAAGGAAGCATCCTTTCCCTTATGCCAAATCCAGATCGCTGAAGGGAACAATTAGCTCTCAGGTAGTAAGGGAGAGGTGAAGGGGGAGAAGTAGGAAAAGTCAAAGGATCTAGAACAGAGAGAGGACTTCGGTCATTTTCCACACAGAAGCTCACTAAGCATCTACTAAGGGCAGGCTATGGTGCTAAGTCCTAGGAAAACAGTGATGAATCCTGCCTCGAGAAGCTGATCGCCTGTTATCATAAAGACCTCAAGTTCTGGGAAGCAACAACCAGATTACATCTTACTCTTTTTACATGGCACCATGCTCAGCAGGAAATCAATGGATGTGTTGACTAAATGAATATAGGAACGGGTGGCTTAAGAGAATAACTCCTAGTAAACTCACACCCTGGTGTTTGAAGTTTAGGGCCAGCTGGGCAGGGATAAGTCTATAGATAGAGGAACAAAGAAAGCCACAAGATCAAGACATCACTGAAGGTTGCTAAGAGAACAGATCTTAAAAGTCCTTATCACAAGAAAAAAAGGTTTGTAACTACGTACGATGACAGATGTTAATTAGACTTATTGTGATCGTTGCACAGTGCTTACAAACATTGAATCATTATGTCATACATCTGAAACTAATGTTACATGTCAATTACATCTCAATTTTTTAAAAAAATCAGACAAAAAAAGATCTTAATAAAACTCAAAAACTGCTTCCACTAATAACAAGTGCTTCTGATAAAATTCTAGTAAAACAGAAATCCAAGGACATTTCATTCATATCAGAAAGACTAATCAACTACCAGCATCATATTTAATGGTGAAATAGTAAAGCCATTTCCTTCAAGTTAGAGAAAGAAAGAATGCCCTTTTTTATTACTACTACCTAATGCTGTCCTAGGTATCCTAACCAACACATCAAGGCAAGAAAAAGAAACGAGACCAACTGCAGAAAGGTGGAGACAAAATAATTATTTATCAGTTCTATTTCTGGTCACTACGAAAGCAAGAGGATCAACTACCATTGTTAGAATACACGATTTCAACTCAGTAGTTAAACTGGTATAAAACTTAGTAACCAGATAGAAAATATATTGCAAAGAGAGTCTTTACACCAGCAAAATTCTTATTAAACATAATGCATAAACTTATGACTTGAGCAAAATCTAAATCAAGAATTCTACAAAATAAGAAAAGATTAAAATATAATCAGATAAATGGAAAGGCTAGCATGTCCACGGATTAGTTGACTTAACATGAGGAAAAATGTCAGTTCTTCCCATATTGATCTGGAAGTTAAAAAATCATAATCAAAATGATTTTAAAAATCATTAAAGAAAGTGACATCATTATCAAAGATTTAAATCCAGTCACTAAGAATGTGATATTGATACAGAAACAAGCAAACAGATCCATGGAACAAAATAGAAAGTGCAGAAACAGAAGGTACGTGCATACGGGCGTGGGTCCGTGTGTACGTATGTGTCTGCACTGATACGCTAAAAACACAGAGCATCACAAGTCAATAGAAAAAAGCTGACCGCAGGCCAGTTACACTAGAAGGGGCAGCCATAGGCATTTAGAAGCTCCCCAGTGTCGAGCCCTGACTAGGTACGCAGGCAAAGGAACAGCCATGGGACCCATCATAGGCAGCATGGCCTCCAAGTGGATCAGCCTCAGACACACTCATCCAGAATCAGTCTGGATCAACACTGTCCAACAGAAAGATAGTGTGAACCACACATCTGATTTTAAATTTTCCAGCAGCCGCATTAAAAAAGAAATACTTTACATCCAAAGTAGTATCATCTCAGCCTGTAATCAATAGAAAAAGTTATTCATTCTTTAGTAATACTTAGTCTTCAGAATCTGTTACATATCTTCCACTCAATTGACATCTCAATTTGGACACTAAATTTTCATCAAAAACACTTGATCTGTAGTTCATTTTCATAAAATTTATAGTCGAGAAAGGAGATCCACATGCCCAAGTTGTTCCAAACACAATTATTAGAATTATTAGAATAATAATTGAATCAATTGTCAGTTTTTAAACCTTAATTCACTTCCTCAGTCACAGCCATATTTCAAGTGCTCAGAAGTGAGCCTCATGTGGCCAGTTGTTAATGAGTTAGACAATGGAAGTCCAGAAACCTCCACTGCGACTCCAAACCCCAGAGTCTCACACTGACCACCACACCTGTTGGAGACTCAAAGTCACCATGACCTTCCACATTTCTGGAATCAAACACAAATTCCTCCATCTGTTAGCTATGTAATCATGGGCAAGTCTCTTAATCCCACTAAGCTTCAGTTTTCTCATCTATAAAACAAGGATGACACTACCCATCCTGTAAAGTTCTGAAGATTAAATGCAATATTACCAATGAGGCCTGGCTCACAGAAGGCATTGCATGTTGGTTCTTTCCCTCTGTATCTGTATAGTATTTATGATTTTCCAATTTACTGTTTTATTTGCTTCTGACAACAGGATGGGAGGGCAAATATTATTTTCCCCATTTAAAGATGAGAAAACAAAGTTCAGAGAAGTTAAGGGGACAGCATAAAGTCTCATGCTGGTGATGGTGCAGGAATTCTCACCCCAGCACATCTGGCTCTGGGTTCACTGCTTCTCCCACAGAACAGCGCTCCAGCTTCAGCCATGCCTCAGTCTCCAGCTGCCTCTAACCTACAATCCAAGAGGAGGGTGGGAGCTCTGAAGCCAAGGCCCACAGGGCTCCTCCCAGGCCTCAAGGAAGACCCGCTCTCCTCTGCATCTTCCTGGCAGCTGGTTGGAGAGGTAGCTCAGGAGCCTGTGGGCCTGGCCATCTCCCCCTCTCACCTTGCAATCAGGCACCAACGTCCTTCAGAGCTACAGAGAACAAGGAGGAAGGAACCAACCACTCCTCAAATGGAGCAGAAGAAATGGAACAAAGGAATGAGTTAGGCTCGTCTTCTATCAAATTGAATGCAGATGATCTTACTGTTCTCTGGACTTACTGAGAAGGGAGACTCCAGCAGGCTCCACCCCAAAGCCTCTGCTGGAATTCTTCAATTCCTCACAGAAGCGAGAATGAACAATGGACAACTAACTACACACAGCAACCAACATGGTGAATCACAAGGGTATTGCTAAGCGAAAGAAGCCAAGACCTCTAAAGGAAGCATACTGCGTAATTCCATTTATGTGAAATTCTGAAACAGTCAAACTAATTTATGCTCAAGGACTTTCAGAACAATGGCTCTGGGACTGGTTGGGGGTGTGTGGGGGAGGAGTAGACATCGGGGTCAAGGGGCTTCGGGGGAGCCAGTGCTGCTGTTTCCCGCCCTGGCCCTGAGTGCTGGGCACATGACTGTGTTTGTGAAAATTCAGCAGGTGCACTTTTCTGTATAGTTATGCTGCAGGAAAAACTTGATACTAACTTTCTGGGGTGATGGAAATGTTCAATAAATCGATCTGAGTAGTGGATATAGGTATATGTCAAGTGTCATTGATCTGTTCACTAAGGTTGTATTTTACTGTTTATAAATGAAACACAGGAAGTTACACACCCCCAACCAAAAAAAAAGTTTTAGGAATGTCATAATTTTTCCTCCTAAATTTAAACAACTTTAACCTCACTAGCTTAACCTTAAGTTCTTATAAAAAAAATAGTTTATAAATACTAAATACCTACCTGAACGTTAAGAAGGTGTTATGAAATCAAAATGACTCTAGTATATAACTACATGCCCTAAAATATCTCTTAAATGTATTATCTTAAGAGATGGTGCTACACACCTTCCCTCAAAGATACTTTTGAGGGTATCTTGAGATATATTATCTGCCAAGCAGATATATATTTACCGCCAAGCCTTTTCCCCTCCCAGTTTGAAGTTTGAAAGAGGGCTTAAGCCCAAGCAAAAATGGTCATAGATTCCAAACTTGTATGGTCAAAATCAATAAGACTTCAGATCAAAGCACTATCCTTTTACAAAACATTGTATTAAGTTCAGACATTGGGCGCCTGGATGGCTTGGTTGGTTAAGCATCCGACTTTTGATATCAGCTCAGGTCATGATCTCACGGTTGGTGAGGTTGACCCTTGTCTGGCTCTCCACTGACATCGTGGAACCTGCTTGGGATTCTCTCTCTCTTTCTTTCTCTCTCTGTCTCTCTCTCTCTCCCTCGCAGTTCTTTGCCCCTCCTCTGCTCACACTCTCCCTCTCTCAAAATGAATAATAGGGCTCCTGGGTGGCTCAGTCAGTTAAGCATCTGACTTCGGCTCAGGTCATGATCTCGCGGTTTGGGAGTTCCAGCCCCACATCGGGCTCTGTGCTGACAGCTCGGAGCCTGGAGCCTGCTTTGGATTCTGTGTCTCCTCTCTCTGCCTCTTCCCCACTTGTGCTCTGTCTCTCTCTATCAAAAATAAATAAATGTAAAATAAAATTAAAATAAATGAACTTTTTAAAAGTTGTTTATTTATTTATTTTGAGGGGAGAGAAAGCATGAGAAGGGGAGTGGCAGAGAGAGAGGAGACAGTGAGAATTCCAAGCAGGCTTCACACTGTCAGAATGGAGCCCAATGTGGGGCTCGAACTCACCAACCAGGAGACCATGACCTGAGCTGAATTCTGATGCTTAACCAACGGAGCCACCCAGGCACCCCCAAAATAAATAAATAAACTTTTAAAATAATAATAAATGCAAACAATGAAAAAGTTAGAATATCAGCTTCTTAGGTTTCCAAAATAATGTGAGAAAACTCCCCCAGGAGATAGATACAGAGAATTACTGGTCCCTTATCTTGTCTGTAAATCTCAGTGTGCCAAACAAATACTATATTTTAGTACCTGAGTATTTTTTAATATATACTCTTAGCAAGGTAAGTTAAATTCCCTACAAATTTTATTATCAATTCAGGAACACTATTTTTAGGCTGTTGAATGTCCTTAAGTTCTTTAAGTAACAACCCAAGTTCAGCATTTCAAGATCTGCTAAGACCTAGATATGCTAAGTCCTTTTATTCTGAGGACCAACATCCCAAGGCCAACCACTAAGAATATCTGCAAAACAAGAATACTTATTTCAATATGGTCAATAATATTGTAACAACTTTGTATGGTCACACGGTAACCATACTTATTGGGGTGAACATTTAGTAATATATATAATTGTCGAATCACTATGTTGTATACCTGAAACTAATGTAATACTATATGTCAACTATACTTCAATTAAAAATTTTTTTAAAGTAAAAAATACTTATTTCATATTGCAAAATTCTCATTTGTCCCCAGAAGTATCTAATCTGCTATAAAACATCAACAACAAATTTCACCAAAACGATTAAACAATGGCACTTTAATAAAGTGCTACTTGTCTTATGAGAAATGAAGAACTTCTTGAATATGAACCTAAATTCCAATGTCCTGAGGGAGGGGCTATAAATGACAGAAAACAGGAATATAACTCTGCCTTACAAAAGGAATACCCTGGGGGAAGGGTCCTGAACAGGGACAGCAATGATCTCAAAGGGACCAATGTGACCTAAAACAGCCATGCCCAGTATTATTTTCAAACCAGGCCATACCCTGTGATAGTCAGTCTGACATTCACATTGTCCACATACTCTCAATGCGGCTTCTTTTTAAAAAATAAATAAATAAGGATGGATATTTTAGGGGCACCTGGGTGGCTCGAGCCCTGCATCAGACTCTGCACTGACAGTACAGAGCCTGCTTGGGATTCTCTCTCTCTCTCTCTCTCTCTCTCTCTCTCTCTCACACACACACACACACACACACTAAAAATAAACTTTAAAAAAATAGATTTTTTTTTAAGTTTATTTATTTTGAGAGGGGGGAGGGGCAGAGAGAGACAATCCCAAGTAGGCTCCACAGTGTCAGTGCAGAGCCCCATACAGGACTCGAACTCACAAATCACAAGATCATGGCCTGAGCTGAAATTAAGAGTCGGGTGCTTACCTGACTGAGCCACCCAGGTGTCCCTCAAAGCAGCTTCTTTTTTCTTTTTAATAATTTATTGTCAAATTGGCTAGCATACAGTGTATACGGTGTGCTCTTGGTTTTGGGCGTAGATTCCCATGATTCGTTGCTTACATACAACACCCAGGGCTCATCCCAACAAGTGCCCTCCTCAATGCCCATCAAAGCAGTTTCTTAATGAATGACCTGAATTAAAACAAGTGACAAAGGTATGTCAATACTTTTTGGGATGACAAGAAAAAAAACCCTCTTCTCTCTCAGTAACACACACACAAACGATATAACTGGCTCTATGGCTTATTTTTTAATCCTCTGAATAACATTCTTGAGCAAAGACAAGTTTCAGATCAACTGTCCTTCTGAACCATCTCCTATATTATAAGTCAGTGAACTCACACACAATCAAATGCCAAGTCCTTCTTGCAAAGAGAGTCTTACCTGTGAAAAGTTCAGCCCATTCAGTGGATGGCACTGCTCTTCCACCTTTTCCACGGCCCCAGTCTGTTTCCTCAGCCGCTCAGCCTCCTGGGCAAGGTACAGGTCTAAGACAGGCACCCCCCGGGACTTAATGTCCACTTCGGTCAGGGAGTTGACCATGAGCATCACCCAGACGGGCCTCTTCCGCTCCCAGTTCCCCGCGATGGCGTTGAATAGGTAGTCCGCATAGAGCCCCTTGCCACGCTGGTCTGGGGTCATCCACGAGGGCATCATGAGCTTGACGTACTCTAGGTGGCGCTTGAGGCGGCAGTAGATGTCCCTGGGGAGCACGTCCTGGAGGTTCTCGCCCTGCGGCAGCATCTGACAGCTGGTGAGGGCCGAGATAGTGTAGGGGTCCGTGAGGTCCAGCTCAAAGTACACAATGCTGCTCTGCTGAAAAGCCTCCTTGGAGTTGTCCGGGATAAAGTCCCAAACCCGGGTGTATGGAACGTGGATCGTGCCAAAGAAGTAAGATGGCGGATCTCGCTTTATGGTCCACAAGAAGGAATTCAATTCACTCTGCTGAAGGGAAAAGAAAGGCCATTAAGTCATGATATGTAGAGTCAGAAAGCTGGGAGGAGAAAACGAACGGGAGAGACGAGTCACACTGCGAGAGGAAAATGATCAAAGTATGATTTAGACTTTGGAGTCCAGGTAGATTCACCTGCCAGCAGCAGGAGTCCTCCATGCAGCCTTTTCCCTTTGTCCCCCCAAAGTGTTGATTAAAGTCGAAAAAGCGATAGCAGTCTTTACGTTTGCCCTAGCAATGAACGGGGCAGGAGATAAGGCGGGGACTCTCAAGGGATTCTGAGGACACAGCTGGTACCGATGAGGGGACACCTGAGGAGACACTGTTGCCTCCCGGGCAGGCAGACCTATTGTGTCTGCTTCTTCAGATCTCAAATCCAACATTCCCAAAAGCAGTGGCTCTCCATGGCTGCCCATTCTCTCCCAGTGGTTTTCCAGGCTGAGCAGTGGTACACATCCACCCGAGGCCAAGCCATCGTGCCCTTTGCCCCTGAGTAGCTCAGTTTCAACAGCAGGCATTTACGAAGTGTCTGTTTAGTAACAGACCCTGGACAAAGAAGGGCACAGGGTAGCCCTCGAGGACTTCAAGTCGTAAAGTCAGATATGAAGTGAACCATGAACCAAGCAACCCAGAAATGTGAAAATCCGGGTTTACAGAAAAGAAATGGAATACATTCCCTTTACAAAAGGCTTTAATTTCAGCAGTCTTTTAAGTGTGATGTTCTCCTGTACTGTGGAGTTTCAGCTCACAATCAGTTTTCATTATTGTCACCGTTATGTTCTACAAAGTCATCACAAACACTGAAGTACCAAACAATGAAGCACTGCTCCTAGGAGAAATCCAAGGGTTAGGTTCCTACAAGCCTCTGGTCACAAAATGTTCATCAACAGATAAATGCATAACCTTGTTTTATATGTGCTCTGTTGAAAAACACCTTATTTAATACGTGTTGCTGATTCACTGACATTGAACTCACAGCCAACAGCATGACAACTCATGCCTGAACGAAGCTCATCTAACACATACATTTTCTCCCTGAGGCACGTCACAGCCTCCTTGTGCTTAGGAACACTCAATACTATCTATGCCTGGTTATTTTAAACAGAGAGATCGCCACAAAAATGCAAAAAAAAAAAAAAATGTAGCATAAAGTAGATCACCAAAAGGACACTTACTCACTCGTTAACTTGTCTAAGAGCTGAAACAGAGCACTGTATCAATTTATTCCACCTCAGCTGGCAGTGTGTGCATCAGGCACATGTCTGCCCATGAAAGTGCCACAGGCACTGGGGTTATTGATCAATTTTAGAAAGTAGCCTAATTCACAAATGTGAAATCTGCAAACAATGAGGATCAGGTGTGTTTGCATTTGTATGTTCATTGTTGAAGCTACAGCAACTTGTCTTCAAATGATATGTTACACAGAATCTCAAAATCTAAGACAGATGAGAGCTGGTTGATACAGGGGCCCCATTCCCCATTCTCACAGTCTTCAACCTCTTCTCCTCCCATTCCCCTGCCACCTTCTGACCACCCAGAAGGCAGAGGTGGACAGGTAAACACAAGGCCTGGGGGTGAGATAATGGGCGGGGGGCAGGGAAGATCAGTAGCAAATGAGCTCACAGCTCTGGATAAAGGCGATTGGCTATAAGCAGCCTGAGCCACATGGGAATAGGCCCGGTGCTCCAGAATGGGCTTTTCAAAAGCAACTAGAAATCCTGAGTTTAAATAAAATATTCCAATTGGAAAATGGAACCTCCATTTTCTTATACACCATGCAAGCCAAACAGAACATATCTCACTAGTCCCCAGCCTGTGACCTTGTTTTTCGTTAAGTATTTAAATTGCGGGGTGCCTGGGTGGCTCAGTCGGTTAGGCATCCAACTTTGGCTCTAGTCACGATCTCATGGTTCGTGAGTTCAGGCCCCCCATTGAGCTCTCTGCTGTCAGTGAGGGGCCCACTTTGGATCCTCTGTCTTCCTCTCTCTGCCCCTCCCCTGCTGTGCTCTCTCTCTCTCTCTCTCTATCTCTCAAAAATAAATAAACATTAAAAAGAATTTTTTAAGTATTTAAGTTACAGTTCCACTCCCACACCCACCTTTTTAAAAACACACAAATGGGTGAAAGAAGCCTAAATTCTGCTTCTATTTCAGCTACCCCACCGAGATTTTTAAAAGCCACTTCATTTCTCTGTACCTCAATTTCTTCATCTTTAGGAGTTAGATAACAGAACTTGTCATAGGTTATGGGAATAAACAAACTAGGCAGGTAATTGTTAAGTGAATGAAGAAATGAGAGAAAGAATGTATTTCTAATACCTATTAATGATTGAATTAATATTAGGAGAGGAATCGCGTCCAGGGTCTCCAGCCAACCCTCAGGCATCTGCTTATGGAGTAACGAATGTCCCAGAGTTATTTAAGCACATCAAAAAGCCAAATGGAAACTCTACATCTAAAACAATGGCTGCCAAAACTAATTAAGCAGTCCAGTGTCTCACTGTTAGAATTACATCAAGCCAGTAGAAAAACACTGGTTAACTAGATGCTAATCAAAAGCCGAGACTGACAGTTATGGCTTTGGTTCATTTAAAACGGGTAACAAAGGGCACCAGGGTGGCTCAGTTGGCTGAACATCCAACTCTTGATTTCAGCTCAGGTCACGATCCCAGGGTTGTAGGATCAAGCCCCAAGTCGAGCCCTGTATTGAG
Organism: Panthera uncia; assembly: GCF_023721935.1. Lineage (NCBI taxonomy): Eukaryota > Metazoa > Chordata > Mammalia > Carnivora > Felidae > Panthera > Panthera uncia. The sequence continues at coordinate 343,031 of NW_026057579.1, forward strand.
CCCCACATTGGGCTATGAGCTGAACGTGAAACCTGCTTCTCCCTCTCTCTCTCCCTCTGCCCCTCTCCCTGGCTTGTGCTCTCTCTCTCTCTCTCTCTCTCTCTCTCAAATAAAAAAAAATTGATAACAAAATAATTACCTGTAAATGTAACTGGTTTGGTAGAGGCAGCCTTCCAGGTAGAGGTTTAGTTTGGAGTTTGGTTTATTTGTTCACTTTATTGGGAAGAAACGATAACTGAAGGGCCCTGAATGGTGATATGTCTGGGCACCACAAACCTATAAAATGGATCTGCTCACACAAGTTACAGCGCCTCCCAAAGGACGTATACCCACTTTCCAACCAGGAGACACAGTCAAGAGCTAAAATGTTATTATTAAAACCATGGACACCTAACTCATTTTCATCTGCTAGGAGCTTTTGATATTAAATACATATATTCCCAGGAAAATCCAGTCCATACTGCAAGATCACGGCTGAGATTGGGGGGTAGGCAGAGTGGAAGGCGTGATTTCATTTTGGTTTGGTTTTGCTTTGTTTTACCCACTGCCTTTAGTCTCCCTAAAGTCTCATCCTACCTCAAAATATCTACACTTCTCTTTAAACAAAATCTATTCAACTATATGTATCCATTTTTATTTATTTATTTATTGCTGCCTTTTCGATTAGTATTAGTCTAGAAATAGAGTTGCTGTACAATCTTTTTGCTGAAAACAGCTCATATTTAAAAAACAAACAGGGGTGTCTGGGTGGCTCAGTCGGTTAAGCAGCCGACTTCGGCTCAGATCATGATCTCGCGGTCCGTGAGTTCGAGCCCTGCGTCGGGCTCTGTGCTAACAGCTCAGAGCCTGGAGCCTGCTTCCAATTCTGTGCTTCCCTCTCTCTCTGCCCCTCCCATGCTCATGCTCTGTCTCTTTCTGTCTCTCAATAATAAATAAATGTCAAAAAAATTTTTTAATAAATAAATAAACATTAAAAAAAATTAAAAGCAAACAAACAAGACTCAGGTGCTGGCATCCAGCCATGTAATAACAGTAAGGACACTAAGAACAGCGGCTGTTATCACATATTCACTGTGCTCCAGAGACGATCTAAGCATTGCATATGAATGCTCCTACGACATGCGTTCAACGTGCACACATTCCACAATTCTTTAGGCTGTGCTTACACATGCCAGCCACTGTTGTGGGCATGAGGCACTGGGGCATTCTAGGGCACTAGAAATACAACGGTGAGTGAAAAACAGGTACCCGCCTCGGGTATGTCCATGATATCTGTTGTGGAGAACATGAGCAGGGAGTACTGGCGGAGGAGATACTCAGTCTTAAATACGGTGATCAGAAAATCACTGAATGGGGGCACCTGAGTGGCTCAGTCAGTTACGCCTCCAATGCTTGCTTTCAGCTCAGGTCATGGTCTCATGGTTTCGTGAGTTCAAGCCCCACATCGGGCTCTGTGCTAACAGCATGGAGCTTGCTTGGGATTCTCTCTCTCCCTCTTTCTCTGCCCCTCTCTCGCTCATGTGCACACTTTCTCTCTCTCTCTCTCTCTCTCTCTCTCTCTCTCTCTCTCTCTCTGTCTCTTTCTCTCTCAATAAATAAACAAAATCACTGAACATCTGGTAGGAGATTTATCTTGCTGTGAAAGAGGTAAGAGTGCAAATCAGGGGGATATCTATCTGAGAGAAGAGCCTTCCCTCCAAGAGGAGGGAACAGCAGTGCAAAGGCCCTGAAGCAGAAAGGTGTTAGCGAGGACATCATCAGAACTGCAGCAGGATGAAGGAAAAGGAAAGCAGGAGGAGAAGTCAGAGTGGTGAGTAAGGCCAGGCCACACCAGAGCTGTTTGTGAGAGGGGCAGTGTGAGCTGATCCTGAACAGGGTCACCCTGGCGACCGTGACGAACAGACTAGAGAGGGATGAGGGCAAATGAAAGAAAGTCAGTCAGGAAGTTACCAAAACAATCCAAGCATGAGAACACAGTGGTTGTGACAGAACTGAAATGTGATCATGTTCTGGATATAGTCTGGAAGCTAGAGCTAATGGGACTTGCTGATGAGTTGGTTAATTCAAAGGACAAAGTTGCCATCAACCAAGATAGAGGAGAGAGCAGATGAAACGGGATCAGAGGGGAAGGTTGGAAGTCTGGCTTGGGCTCTGCTGAGTCGAGATGTGAAGCAGACAACCAAGTGGGGAGGTCGAGCTGGTAGACGGATGCATGAATCTGGACTTTGGGAGAGGCCTGCGCCAGAGGTTAAAAACAAGGTACTGTCACCATTTAGATGTGTTATTTAAAGCCATGGGACTGAATGAGATCTCCAAGGAGCCCAGTGTAATTTAGGAGGGAAAAGGTCTAGAAATAATCTAACCTTGCGAAGTCAAGGGAAAGAAAAGCAGCCAGCAAAAGAGAATGAGAGATGTGGTCATCGAGGTCGCTGGCAAATCAAGAGTAGGAAGCCAACCAAAGACAGTGCTTCAAGGAGGACAATGTAAGCAAGGGGTTCAGTGTGGCTGATGAGCCAAATGAGTCAAGGCTTTGAGAACTGGTCTCTGGATGGAACAACACTGAAGACACTGGGGCCGAAGCAAGAACAATTTAGTGGCACGGTGGGGACGAAAGCCTGCCCATTCAGGAGCAAATGGGAAGAAAGGCACTAAGAAGATACTCAACTAATTAAGATGCTAGCCGTTGCCACGTGCAGAAACTGAGCCCTTGAGAGGTTTATGATGATACCCAAGGTCCCGCAGTGGCTAAGTGGATTTGAAGCCAGGCAGACTGGGTCCTGAGCCCTGGGTCTGAAACATCACATTATGTGACCTTAACATGCAATACACTTTACTTGGTCTCCTAGTTTCTTTCTCCATGAATACCCTAGTGGGTGCACAGCTGCACAGGAGTGCTCCCTGACTCGGAATCTACAGAGGCTCTGTCCAGCTCCCCTTCCCTAGCCCCAGGACCTGCCCAAATAGATCCACACCAACGTTTTTAAATCCTCAGACTGCCACCTTTCCCTATCCTGTCTTTTCAAAGTAACACAACATGGGCGGTGGGGAGGGGGGGGGAGGGGGGTCTTTTCCGCTTTTTCAAGCCAGGGGTTTTAAAGTGTTCTGAAGGAAATGCTCCTCGTCTTGTAGAGCTCCTTCAACAAATAGAGTTCTGTTCTGACCAAGTAGGCACTGTCTCTCCCATTCTGCACCAGCAACCATCCCCGACGACCACTGACAGTGCCCTACCAGGCAGGCCTTGGGTAGAGCACAAGCTCAAAGAAAAGTCTTCAGGGCTTACGGCCAAGGAGCTCTCACGTTGCCTTTGCCCACCAGCCCCCGGGCCGCTGCACCGGTCATATGGGTGCCACTGCCCCGGTCCCCCTTATACTGACACCCTCAGGGGTAGGGCTGTCTTGTCTCCACAACAGAAAAAGAACAAAATTGTTCTACTACCTCATTTCAACATAATTGTGGCCACCACGTGCTACCAGACAGATGAAGCCATGTGATTTAACACTATGATTCAATAGAATAAAAACACTATCAACATGTCCCTTCTAAACCTAAAAGAAAAAGGCATGGGTGGCCATGGATGACAGACACAAGAAGCTACGAGTTCTGTCCGTTGAATCACTGGAGATTTTAACACACACATCTGTAATCCATGCAGTGAAACAAAGGAGCAAAGATCAGGTGGAAGTATGGGAAGAAGCATGTTACAGGCCAGTGTGGAAGATCTCTCTCTATAATGATTAACGAAAGTTGAAACCAGCTCTCAGGACACAAAATGCTACATAGTGGGTTAGAGGCTGGATTCCAGAGCTTTACTCTACAATCTCAAGACCACAACCTCCTGGAGCACCCACCCACAGTGCCCTCTCCAGAGCGTAGGTCAAGCATACAGCCCTGCCACTGACTGACCTGACCTTGGCACCGGATAACACCGTTTGCTCCCAGAGTAGTTCAGAGATTTTCAAAATATGGTCCCGGGACCTGTAGGTGTCCGCAAAGCCCTTCAAAGCAGTCTGTAGAGTCAGAACTTTTTAAATAATAATAATAAGGTATTTTCCTCTCTCGCTGTCATTCTCTCACAGGTGTGCACGTAGAACTTTCTAGAGGCTACAGGTGTGTCCAATGTCACTGCTGTGACTGTTAATGGCACGTGTGCTTATGTATTCCTGTGTCTTACTAATGTGTCCGTCAACCCACATACATAAAGGGCTCTTTGGAGTCCTTAGTACTTTTTTAAAACGTGGAGGGGTGCTGAGACCAAAAAGTTTGAGAACTGAGAGAATAAAAAGGCCATGAGGACAAGTTCAAGAGTCAAGAGAAACAGACTTTATCACGACTCACTCGTCACACTACAATTTGGAGTGGATTTTGCAAAAGTGAAAAACGTTTGCTTTCATAGGAAAGGATGGCTTTCTGCTTTGTATAACACGAGCGCCGCTGCCACAACGCAAGAGTTCGAAACTCTCCCTGGTGTCGACGTCCCTCTCCAGCCACCACGCCTCCTGCTTGCGGGAGGGAAAGCTGGGAAGGATGGATGCCTTAAGGAAATCAGTGTGGCTCCCCAGTTAGCCCCCTGCACCAGGAAGCCTCAATTAGGTCACCCTCTCCTTTCCTGTGGTTAGGACGATGAATAAAATTACCACTAGCCAGAGGTGACACAGTCCCGGATGCTGCGCAGGTGTCACCGAAGGTGGGGCGACCCTGGTGTCCGAGGGCACACAGACCACCCGAAGGACGGGCCTAGGATCACCTCCCCGGCTCCGGGGACCCAGCAATCAGACCCACCAATACAAACTCACAAAATTCAACCGCCACGGAGCTCAGAAAAAGAACTTCAGAACGACAGAAAATTTCGAGCATAAGAAAACTGATCAGGAGAAGAAAACCTTGGTCTCGAAAGAGAGCCAGGCTAGACCTGTCCGATTTCTGCTCGGCTTCTGCTCCCATAGGGTGAGGTGGACCGGGGCAGGTCACTGGGACTCCCTCGGCTGGGTTCCGCTCACTTGCAAAACGCCCCCTGAGAATGTCTAAGGAAGCGCCGGTGCGTGAACGCGAGGTTGTCAGATGTGGCTACTTCGCGAATGCGCTCTGTGACCAGGGGCACAAATGTCCCTCTCTGAGCCTCAATTTCCCAGATCGGTAAAACAAGGGGGATGGCTTCAGCTCCCCGCAATCCCTTCTAACTCAGGCACTGACTCTACGAAGGTTAAAGCAAGCAGCTGCAGGGCGCTCTTACCATTTCGGTAAGAGCAGGAGAAATTAAACGCTAAGGATGAGAAGGCAGAACAAACTTGCAAAGTAAATGTGCCAAAGTCCCTCCTGCACCGCTCGGTCTTAGCTCATCCACCCAAGGTCCCCGAATGCCCGCGAAGCAGGCTGGAGAGACCCGGGACACCCCGCCGGGACTCCCTTCGGCTGCACTGACCAATGGCGAGAGCTGGGGACAGGGTCTCACGCGGCCGAGGGACTGCGCTCCCTCCAGAAAGGGGACCCCGGGGTGCGGCGGGACGCGCCAGCAAAAAGGCGCGGCCGGGGGAGGTGGCTCGGGATCCGAGGGCTCGGTGCTTCGCAGGCTTGGGAAGGTAACCACCCAGGGGAGGTGCGGGGAAGCCGCCTCGCCCGCACCCGACGCGCGCCCTACCTGGGGCTTGAGCTCGCAGTTGGCTGAGGCAGGCGCGCCACGCCGCGGGGCTGCGCCGGTGGGCAGGAGGCAGAGGGTCTGCAGCAGGAACCAGCCCCAGGGACTCATCCTCCCCACGGCGGCTCGGAGGCCCCGCACGCGGAGGGACAGAGTGAGGCAGCGGTGGCCGCCCCGCCCGTTAGCCGGCGGCCGCGGAGCTGCGGACTAGCCGCGCGCCCACCATGGCGCTCGGGGCTCGGGGGACCGGGGCGCTCGCCGGCAGCCCCGCGCCTCTCGTCTGCTCCGTCTGCAGTTCGCTCCGCCGCCTCCGGGCGGGGCTCGGGGAGCGGGCGGCGGCGGCGGCCACGTGGGGCCGGGCCCTGACCTCCCACCCCCCACCCCGCCGCCCCTCCGCCCCGCGCGGAGACAGCCTCGGGAGCCGGGGCCAGGCTTCTCCCGCCCAAACCCTGGCGGGGCCGCAGGCCACCTCGTGAGCCGACCCGAACGGTAAAGTGAAGTCCCAGCACTGTCTTCCAACCTCCCCGCCAAATCCCATTGGCTCCTACCCTTACCTCTGTATTTATGCTGCCAGTTCTGAGAGTGGCTCTTGATTGCAAGAGACAGACCAAAGAAACAAATGACAGGCTATTTTTCAAAGGAAAGCTCATTTAAACAAAGGAAATCGCCTACAAGTTTTGTCTGTTAAAAGAGGGGAATAGTCTGTGTGTGCATACACTTAAAATCCGGGACCACAAAAGCCAGTACTCCATTAGGTGTCGTCTTAAGGGGGTTGGGGAATAATATTAAGGATGTGAACACCAAACTCGAAGGACTCCTTCAAAGGTTAAGTGAGGACATGCTTATGGAAAGGATGCTTATGGAAAGCATCTTGTTTGGTACACATGGGAGGCCTGCAAAATGGACTTGCTCCCTTTCTGCCCCTAAAGCCTTATTCACAGCATTGAGCCTTCAGGAAGAAAAAATTATCAAAGCCACTAGCTGTGCCCAGCCTCTGCCACCTCCTACCCAAGCCCTGAGTGCACTTTACCAACCTTTACGTTCAGCCCAGACTGCAGAGTGATCACTGAGTGGTGTAGCAGGGGTTCTTAATTGTTAAGTCCCTGTCCATTTTGAGACTCGGATGGAAACTGTGAGCCATAAGGTAATGAGGAGACGCAGAGGCCCAGATTTACACGCAATGGGGGGAGTTTTCTGAGCCTCAGACGCCCATTTGCAATACTCCAGTAAAGAGTATTTTAGAAGCCACGTTTTTCCAGCTTTGATTTCACAGACGTTTAGGCTTCAGGTGTTTTTGTGACATCGCTAGATTTTTCCTGTTCTAAGTTTCAGTGGGGGGTTGCTTTCCGGAGTTGGTTCTCCTGTCTCCAAACGACACCCGTTCAGCTTGTCAGCGAGCCTTGGACCACAAGCCGACCCGCAGCGCAACTTGTCCGGGTTTTCAGGTTGCCAATGCTGCCGCCTACTGGCAAAAATGCTCTTTCCAGGTGTGAGATGAAAGCACCCGGAACTCTAAAGGAAGTAATTAACTTATTACTACTTTGTACTCTTTCCCCACTCCAAATGGAGTCTCAATCAGTCAGCTGGGGCCAGAGGAAGAGGGGAGGGAAAATGTGTCATAAAACCAGACTGAAGGGTGCCTAGGTGGTTCAGTCGGTTAAGCATCTGACTTCAGCTCAGGTCATGATCTCACTGTTGGGGAGTTCAAAAGCCCACGTGGGGCTCTGTGCTGACAGCTGGGAGCCGGGAGCCTGCTTTGAATTCTGTGTCTCCCTCTCTCTCTGCCCGTCCCTGCTCGTGCTCTGCCTCTCTCTCTCAAAAATAAACATTTTTTAATTAAAAAAAAAAAAATAAAACGAGACTGAGTTTGTTTTCTTTCATCGTTTCTCTTTCCTATTCCATTGATGCTTGCTCTAACCTGTATTATTTCCTTCTACGTACTTTGGATTTATTTTGCTCTTCTTTTTCTGGCTTCTTAAGGTGAGACACTAGGTCATTGACTTTAAGCCTTTCTTTTCTAATATAAGCATGTTAAAGCTATAAATTTTCCTCTAAGCATTGCTTTAGCTGCATTGCCCAGATTTTTGAAAAGCTGTATTTTCATTGTCATTCAGTTTGGAATACTTTCTGATTTCTCTGGTGGTTTTGTTTTTTTCTTTGACCATGGATAGTTTAGAAATATATTGCTTCATTTGCAAATTACGGATTTTTCCTAGACATCTTGTTACTGATTTCTGATCTAGCTCCACTGCAATCAGAGAACATAGTCTGTATGACTGCACAATAATTTTACATTAATTGGGACTTGTTTTATGGTCCAGGATATGGCCATACACTGGACTTGAAATGTCTAGTGCATGAACAATTTTCTTCAGCTCTAATATTATTTTAGGTGGAGCTGCCTGCCTTAGACCCATCATTAAGTAGAATTTATTCTGTAAGACACCCAATGTCCAAACATTCAATAAAATCACATCTACTCTATATACATTGTACAGACATTCTTGAGGCCCCTATCACTTCACAGTGCTACCCCTGGTGACAGGCAGGCCAGCATGCCCTGGTCCTTACCTATCTTCTAGGCTGATGGCTTTCCTGGCTTCCACTTTGTGGTTAAGAAAGAGATGCTGGAGTGCCTAGGTGGCTCACGGCCAACTTTGGCTCGGGTCATGATCTCACGGTTCCTGAGTTCAAGTCCCTCCTCAGGCTCTGTGCTGACAGCTCAGAGCTCAGAGCCTGGAGCCTGTTTTGGATTCTGTGTCTCCCTCTCTCTGCCCCTCCTGTGCCCCCCCTCTCTCAAAAATAAACATTGAAAAGTTTTAAAATAAATAAACATTAAAAAAAAAAAAAAAGGTAAAAAGAAGGAGATGCTAAATGTTCCCCTAGCCTCCTCTCTGCCTTCCGGTATCTAGTTCGGTATCTCACAGTTTCAATATCCAGTTCAACTCCCTCACTTGGGTATTGTTCTTTTAGCCCATTGCCAGAGACCTGGATGTCCCTAAACCTTTCCCTGCTTCTTTCTGTTTCTCTTTCATGTACAGTTGATACCCTGGCAACCTTCCTACATCCACCTATTCTTAGTTCTTCCTTTTGTGCCCCTACAATGGATTCCTGAATGTACACAAATCTGTGAAGCCTGTCCCCTTCATAGCAGTCACCCGAGGAAATCATACCCTGGAGTCCTCTTTGTCCTTTCCTCCAAATCAGATCTTCCCTCAAAAACAAAGTTTTCAGGATGCCCAGAGGATTTGCTGTGGCTTCCACCGCACCTGCCTTGCCTGGCTGGCCGGCCTGACTGACCTGCAGCCATCTAAATCCTGAATCACGTAACACACTGAAGATTTCCCAAAATGATCAGGGCAGCCCCGGGGTGGAGGGTAGATCCCTTGATCCTGCCTCCTGGTATTCACATTTTTGTTTAATTCCCTCCCCAAGTGCGAGCAGGACCTGTGACTTGCTTCTAACCAATGGAAGGTGACAAAGATGATGGGTTGTACACGATTACACAAGAGTGTGCTGCCAATCTCGCTAGAGTCTCTGTCTTGCCATCTCTGACTAAATGAGCTGCCACGAGTCCTACGGCCAGGAGGAAATGAATTCTGCCAAGCACCTGAGTGACCTCAGAAGTAGATCCTTCCACAGCAGAACCTCCGATGGGAGCCCAGTCCTGGGGAGCACTTTGACTGCAGTCTGGGGTTACCCTAAGCAAAGGACCCAGTTAAGCCTGAACTCCTGACCCAGAGAAAATGTGAGATCATAAATATGTGCTATTCTAACCCACTGAGTTAGTGATTTGTCACACAGCCAACAGAACACTAACACACCAGGGGCGCCTGGGTGGCTCAGTCGGTTGAGCTTCCAACTTCGGCTCAGGGCATGATCTCACAGTTCGTGAGTTGGAGCCCTGCATTGGGCTTGCTGCTGTCAGCGTGGAGCCAGCTTCAGATCCTCTGTCCCCCTCCCCCTCCTGGCTGGAGCTCTCTCAAAAATAAACAAAAAATTAAAAAAGAAAGTAAGAAAAGAAAAGAAAAAGGAAAGGAAAGGAAAGGGAAATAAAAGAAAAGAGAAAAGAAAAGAAAAGAAAAATAACACACCAAGTGAAATAGAGCACCAAGGAATACCCAGGTATTCCAACAGAGTCTACACCATCAGAGGGTGTGCTCAAAGTGAGCAACAGACCTACTTCCCGCACTTCCACATCTTCGGGCCCCATGCCTGCCCAAAAGGGGACCAGAGTTTTGCCACTCTCTCTTGGTCACCCAGTATTGGCACCAGAATTTCTGGCGGGAAAGGGTAGCAATTACCCCACAGCTGCCTTTGTTTAGCAAGTACACTGTGTGTACCTAGATAACGGGCAAGAAGAAACCTCCCCTGACAGCAGGGAGTGGTCTAGCTCGATGGGTGTCGCCTTGGTGTTGTTACAAGCTGACACTATCCACAGCCAGGCCGTGGTGTTCCCCCATTGAACGTAAACAATTTTGTAGTAGATCAACATTGGACAAGGCCACTCTATGACTGTAATGAAGACAAAATCCAGATGACTCCATAATCATGTCTCAACACAGACAAAACATGAACCTGGTCCAAACCACAAAAGGGACCAGACATCCTCATATCCTGGCTGAGTGACTGCTCCTTCTTCACAAATCCCTACTTTAGCCTTTATTATTTCCCCTACCATATAGACAAGATATTTGAAGATATTTGAATGTATCGTTACAGGCTGAATTGTGGCTCCCCAAAAAAATCAGATGTTGAAGCCCATACCCTGGTACCTCAGAATGTGACTGTTTGTTGTTGTTTTTTTCTTAAGGTTTATTCACTTTTGAGAAACAGAGATAGAGCATGAGCAGGGGAGGGGCAGAGAGAGAGGGAGACACAGAATGTGAAGCAGGCTCCAGGTTCTGAGCTGTCAGCACGGAGCCCGACGCGGGGCTCAAACCCGCACACCATGAGATCATGACAGGCTTAACCATCTGAACCACCCAGGCGTCCCATAATGTGACTGTATGTGGAGATAGGGTCTTTAAAGAAGTGATTAAGTTAAAATGAGGCTATTACTATAGGCCCAACTCTGATCTGACTGCTGTCTCTGTAAAAGGAGGAAATTTAGACACACAACAGGGACACCAAGAGCACTGAGGCACGGAGGGACAAACATGTGAGGACACAGCAAGAAGGCAGCCCTCTGCCAACCAAGGAAAGAGGCTCAAGAGAAAACACATTCATTGACACCTTGATTTGAACCTCCAGGCCTCCAGACCTGCGAGAAAATAAATTTCTGTTGTCTAAGCCACCGAGTCTGTGGTATTTTGTTATGGTAACCCGAGCAAGTTAATAGAGATGCCCAATCGGAATGAGACCCAATTCCTCAGAACACCCAACCCAGAGCTAAGCCCTGCTTCCTTGAACCTTCCCCCAAATCACCTAAGGAAACGAGTCAAACTGTAAAACAAGCCCTCCCAGTACCTTCTCACTGAGATGTCCCAAGGTATGAGCTCTTCCTCTCTGCAAAGAGCAGTAAGTCCATCTAATTCACCTTCAGGTGTGTCCCTGGTGGCCTTTGGCTTTTGGCACTGATACCTGTCTGTCTACTTGGGGCGACTTTGGCCAGCCCCTAAGCCATCCCTTGTGCTTCCAATGGTCTTACATCAGACCTTGCGTGGAGAGAAGTTCTCCTTATGTTGACACGTTTTTACTCTCTTCCCCTGTGCCTGCTCTCCTGCCCAACCCCCTCCCCACATGCCACATGGGTAAGGCTGCGCTGAGGTGAACGGTACCTTGCTCCTGGGAGCCTGGTGCAAAACCGCTGTCTGTGTGAATGATTCCTGACAGAAAGTACGTAACAACAGCATGTCAGGATGAACTGAGGAGAGTGATGGAGCTAGCCTCTGGTCACTGTTCAGCTGGCTTCTGGCTTCCTCCTGACCCAGATCATGCAAGCAGAGAGAAAAAGCTGAATTGTTGGATGTCCATGAGAATTTGGTTTTTTTTAGAGAAGGAAGAAAGAAGAAGAAACTGGAGACAAGGAAACTGCAGAAGACTCCCGGGCAGAGAAAAGAGAAACACAGCAGAGATGTTGACTGGGGAATTTTTATTGTATTTTACTATTCATAAGTAATGAAAATTTCAAGAAATTTTTCATGAAATTAAAATTACACATCAATCTTTCAGAGGTGGGTTTTGGGGCCTCTGATAGTGTAGCATTTGGCTTCAAGGAGGCCTGGGGAAGAGAGACTTCCAAAGGGGAACCATCACACATGTGACTAAATGTGTAATTTTTACTGTGATTCTAAAGTAGACAAAAGTGTGCACGTTTTTAAAAATGACCTGAATGATCAGGGAGTTTTTATTTATTTTTATTTTTTTAAGGTTTGTTTATTTACTTTTGGGGGGTGGGGAGGGGCAGAGAGAGAAGGAGAAAGAGAATCCCAAGCAGGCTCCATTCTGTCAGCTTAGAGCCCGACTTGGGCCTCGATCCCACCAACCACAAGATCACAACCCGAGCCAAAACCAAGAGTCAGAGGCTCAACCAACTGAGATACCTCGGTGCCCCAACTGAGGAGTTTTTCTAGGACAGTTTGCTGATTGTTCTCTGGAAACACTAAAAAGCAGTAACTTGCTATCCAATAGGCGTTTGGTATGTGTCATTTTTTGTCCTTACTGATTCCTGAATCCCTTCTAGAGATACTGCTACATTCATTTATTCAACACACTTACTAAGTACCTGAGCCACCCAGGGCCCAGTGAGGAGTTTAGAATGATGACTACAACAGAGAGGACACCTGGGCCTGTGGAGCTTCCTAGGCGGCCCTGTTCTTACCCCTGGTTGCACACTAGAATCACCTGGGGAACTTTTAAAACAACCGAAGCCCAGGCCCCATTGGTGGTTAGTTAACTTGGAATCTCAGGGGCATGTGGCCCAGCACCAGCATTTTAAAAGCAGCTCTGGTAATTCTTGTATGCAGTCAGAATTAACAGACGACTGACAAAAAGAAAATCACGAGGTGGTAAGATGTGTACAACAACACAGCCCATAACCGAGCCCATCATTCCAGGGAGGGTTTCCCAGTGGACTGTTGTCTAAACAGAGACATAAAATTTGAGCTTGAGTTAGGGAACAGAATTCCACAGTTCAGAAGAGGGAACAGTATAGGCAAAGTCCCTGAGGCACAAGAGAGAGTTAGCTAAGTTCACAGAATTTAGTCTGATTGACACAGAGACCCAAGCAGAAAAGGGTGGGAAAGGGAGAGATGAGCAGGGACCAGAAGGTGAAGAATTTGTGAGCTGGGCTGAGGAGTTCGGTGCCTGACTGAGAGGCACTACAGAGCCATCCAAGCGTTTTAAAGTTTATTTTGAGAGAGAGAGAGAGAGAGAGAGAGAGAGAGAGAGAGAGAATCCCAAGCAGACCCCACACTGTCAGCAGTGAGCCGTGCAAGCATGTTAAGCAGAGGAGTTACACAATCAAATGTACGTTTCAGCACGGAGGAGAGCTGGAGGGAGCCAGGGTACAAATGGTAAGACCCGTTCGGAGACACGATGGGACCTGGGCTTGGTTCTGGCAGGGGACAAAGAGAAGAGAAGTGACACTGAGGAAGTGAAACCCACCCAGTTCGGTGGTTGATTGGATGTGGGAGAGAGGAGGAACAAGAAACTGTGGGGAATTAGTGCCCAGAAAAGACCAGACCACACCCTCTGGCCTCTGCTCTGTAGCCACAGTAATAAGGGGGGACTGAACACCCACGGACCCAAATGCCAGAAGTGTTCTGATGGCCCTTCATGCAGCAAGAACAACAGGGGAAGAGAGGATCCTCTCTCTGGTTTCCTCCATGCTCAGCAACGCCAGCTTCTAGATCCTCCCAGCCTCCCCCTGAAGTCTCCCTGAGATTCCCCAGCCTTCCCAGACACCATCAGAGTCTTAATGCCTCAGGTAGTTTCCCTTTGGCCTGAGACTGTGGAAAAGCAAGACAGAGCCAGCTCATCTCATTCCTGCCACTTATTAGCCATGTCACCTTAGGCAAGTCACATGACCTCTCTAAACTTCAGCTTCTTCATCTGCAAAATGGGAATAATAATACTTATCTTGCAGAGATGTCGTAAAAATTAAAACCAATATAACATATGAGGAGCCAAGCCAGAAATATAAAGCTGAAGATAGATAATACTCATAATACAGGAAAGCTCTTAAGTTTTAAAAAGAAAGAAAAGGACATCAACCTAGTTAGAAAATCTGCAAAGATCATAAAAAGGCAAAAGAAACAAAGGGAAGGGGGGAAGGAGAAAACAGGACAAGGAAAGAGAAGGAACAATATACTAGTCCATAAACAAAAAGATCCTCACTAGCTAATCCAATAAAAGCAAATTAATTCTGGAGAAGGATGCTGATGTTGGTTGCACAACAGTGTGAATATACTTAATGCCACCAAAGTGTACACTTAAAATGATTAAAATGGTAAATGTTAGGTATATTTCACCACAATTTAAAAAATAGAATAAATATCCTTTTAATAAAGGAAACTAAAACAACTAGGTGCAATTTTTACCTCTCAAACTGACAACAATAAAAGCATGGCAATATCCAGTAGGAATGGAAATAAAACCTTTTTGTAACACAGTTTGGCAACATTTAAAATGTGCATGCCCTTTGACCTAGAAATTCCACTGTAGGGATCTGTCCCAAGGAAATATTGACACATATGTGAAAACACACACACACACACACACACACACACACACACACACACCACAGTTTGGGAATCACCAAGCTAGGTTCACTGAAGCATTATCACAGTGAAAAATATCAAACAATCCTTGTAATGAAAAGATACATGCCCAGTTGAAGGAATAAGGCACATTTTTATGTTCTGGAATGGAAGAACACACACCAAACTGACAACTTCTCTAGGGAGAGAGTGGGATTGGTGTGGGTGGGGGAGGGAAGGAAAGAGGGTCTTTTGTTTTTACTCATTATGCTTCTGTGTTGCTGATGTTTTTAATGTTTATTTATTTTTGAGAGAGAGAGAGAGGGAGCACGCATGCCAGGGAGGTGCAGGGAGAAAGGGGGGCAGGGGATCCCAAGCAGGAGCCCTGCGGGGCTTAAACTCAAGAGCAGTGAGATCATGACCTGAGCTGAAGTCCGATGCTTAACCAACTGAGCCACCCAAGCACCTCCTATTGCTAATTTTTTTTAACAAAAATCACAACTTCTATAATGTCTTTAATGTCATGATTTTTTTTTTTAACTGAATGCCTCCTGAGAACGTATTCTCTGACTAGCCCAGTTGAGAGTGTGCCTTGCACTCCAAACCCAACAATCTATTCCTTCTTCCTACCAGCTACCCAGCTCTTCACAGCATGGCCAAATGCCATTTTTTAAAAAATGTTTATTTACTTATTTTGAGAAAGAGAGAGAGGGAGGGGCAGAGAGAGGGGGAGAGCGAGAATCCCAAGCAGGCTCCATGCTGTTAGTGCAGAGCCCCATGCAGGGCTTGATCTCATGAACCGTGAGACCATGACCTGAGCCGAAATCAAGAGTCAGACGCTTAGCTGACTGAGTCACACAGGTGCCCCCCAAATGCCATTTTTTATGAACATTCAGAGAATAATGCAGTGAAGAAAATCAGTGCTGACGAAACCATCGGGATTATCATTCTTGTTCTTCCAATCTGTTTGTTAGGAGCAGTGGCCTGGAGTGCTGCTGGCCTGGCCGGTCTCTGAGAGATGCAATGCGCAGCCAGCAGCCCCAGCCACCATCTCTCCGCTGACTGTCTGCTGTGACCCCCATCTGGCCCCTGAAACCCCACCGGCCTTTGGAATGCCGCCCTGGCATCTGGCAACTGATACTTTTATGACCGAGTGGGGAGGCATCTCCGTTTCTGCTTCTTTCATTCCTTGCCAGAGGGCTGTTGTTTTTTGGGATAGTAAGTTCTTTTTGCCACATGAATGGCAATTCATATGGGGCCTGGCCTCACAGACTAACGTCAGTAGCCTCAGTAAGGGAGAATCTCGGCCCAGATCCCCTCCCACCAGCAAGCCATAAGCCATCCTGGCCAGAGGGTCAGAGATCTGCTTTCTTTCTTCCTGAGGTCCCTGTGGCACCTCCTTGTGGGCCTAGAAATTCTAGCCCAAGAGCAGCTTTTCACCAAGTGTGCATGCACACACTTACTCCAAGAAGATCTAGGCCTACAGAGAAAAATGTATTTTATACTCTCCCAGAAATGAGGCATCACTAAAATTATTTTTTCCAGTTGGTCCTTGTATACATACATGCGCAACTTTTTAAAAATACATTTTGGCTAAAATCAACAACACAAAACAACAGGTGTTGTCAAGGATGTGGAGAAAGGGGAACCCTCTTACACTGTTGATGGGAATGCAAATTGGTGCAGCCACTGGGGAAAACAGTATGGAGGTTCCTCAAAAAGTTAAAAATAAAACTACCCTACGATCTAGCAATTACACTGCTAGGTATTTACCCAAAGAATACAAAAAAAAAAAAAAAAAACACCAATTCAGGGGCACGTGGGGGTGTTAATCTGTTCAGCATCTGACTCCTGATTTGGGCTCAGGTCATGATCTCATAGTTCATGAGGTCAAGCCCCACATAGGGGCTGTCAGTGCAGAGTCTGCTTGGGATTCTCTGTCTCCCTCTCTCTCTGCCCCTCTCCACTCACTCTCTTTCAAAAATAAATGAACGTTTTTTAAAAACCACTGATTCAAAGGGATACACACACCCCGATGTTTATAGCAGCATTCTCTGCAATAGCCAAATGATGGAAACAACCCAAGTGTCCATCAACGGATGAGTGGATAAAGAATATTTGCCATATATGGGGCGCCTGGGTGGCGCAGTCGGTTAAGCGTCCGACTTCAGCCAGGTCACGATCTCGCGGTCCGTGAGTTCGAGCCCCGCGTCAGGCTCCGGGCTGATGGCTCGGAGCCTGGAGCCTGTTTCCGATTCTGTGTCTCCCTCTCTCTCTGCCCCTCCCCCGTTCATGCTCTGTCTCTCTCTGTCCCAAAAATAAATAAAAAACGTTGAAAAAAAAAAAAAAGAATATTTGCCATATATATACAATAAGGAATATTACTCGGCCGTATAAAGGAACAAAATCTTGCCATTTGCAATGATGTGGATGGAGCTAGAGAGTATAATGCTACGCAAAATCAGTCAGAAAAAGACAAATACCATATGATTTCACTCATATGTGGAGTTTAAGAAACAAAACAAATGAGCAAAGGGAAAAAAGAGAGAGAGGAAATCAAGAAGCAGACTTCAAGAACAAACAGATGGTTACCAAAAGGGGCTGGGGGTGGGAGAAATGAGTGATGGGAATTAAGGAGCTCACTTGTGATGAGCACTGTGAGATGTGCGGAAGCGTCGAATCGCTATGCTGTACACCCAAAACTAATATTACACTGTATGTTAACTCACTGGAATTTAAATAAAAGCTTTTCTTAAAAAAGAAAAATACATGTTGGGCTTCATACTTGATATTTTCCCGTAAAATAACTGCCATGGATATGCCAGACACTCAACGCCCCCAACTATCAGGGGCCAGCCTGCTCACGGCACTTGCTGGGAAATCAGAGCTCAGCCCAGGGAGGCTAAGTCACTTGCTGGGGTCATACGTGCACTAGGGGCTGGATTCAAACTCACACATTCTAACTTCAGAATCCAGACTTTCACCCACTTCCTTATACCTCCTCCTCTCATTACCAGCTAACATTTTCTTTAAGGAGATAGGCTCGTTTACATTTTCTATTAAGGAGGTTTCTTTTTCTTTTTAACATACACAAAAGAAGGGAGGACAATGAACCTGCATATAGGTATCACCCAGCTTTTGAAGACACATTAACATTTCCATAACCAGCGTTCCAGGGAAGAGTTTGGGAATTACAGTCCTAGGTCAACGTGAGTAACTCTTCCAGAACTTCATCAGAACATGCTAAGGCCGGTACAGGTGGTGCCCAGGAGAGAGCAGGCCAGACCCACAGAGGAAGCAGACAGTAGATAAGAGGGAAGCATGTGTGTCATAAAAGTCAGGGGTGGGGGGTGTGGGGAGTGGAGCAGAAACTCAGACTTCCTGAGGGCTGCTGGCAGTAGTCGACTTCCAGCCCGAAGGTATTCTTACTCTAAATCCCCTGTGATGGACACTGAGAGGCACTGCCCACATCCTCCTTACTGCCCCAGCTGGCTAGGGCACTGTCGACAGACAGGTGCCAGGCCTTCAGTATTGTCTCAGGCTCAGAGAGCCACCTCGCCCTTCTGAAGGCCATCTCAGTCCATCTTGGGACAACTCTAGTTCCAGAGGTCCCCTAGGGTGTTGGGGTTACTGAGGCTGTCCAAGCTTGACTTCTCGCTCTGCCCATCTCACTTTCTTCCTCCCCCCTCCATAGGAGTTCATCCTAGGGCATTCCTTAATAAATATCCTGCACGTGAAATCAGCTCAGAGTCTGCTTCCCTGGAAATGCAACCCAAAACACCCCCCTTCATTTAAGGAAGTCCCAGTGACGTGCAATCTAAAGAGCACAGTTAACACCATCACCCAAGGGTCACCATATTGAGGCTGTGATGGTTACCATGGCCCATTCACAAAAAATGTACTGACATTGGGACAGAAGAAAGACAAAAAAATGGGACAGACTTCTCCATTGTATGTGTCCAGGGAATATGCCCGTGGGGGCAGGGGTACAGCCTTCTCTATTTCTCTGGGAGTACTTGGGATCCCACTCCAGCACATTAAAGGGAACTCGGTCTCTTCCTTCTCAACGTCCATGCAACCCCTCTGGGAGAAACACTTAGTCTTTGGGGGTTTGTTCTCTTTCCTTCTCTCCCAAGGAGATCCCAGACCCAGAAGCTAACCTGGCCCTGCCCATGAAGCACCGGCTACTGGTGTAACTCAGGGTCTGTTTTTTGGCTGATCTTCCTGACTTTGCAGATTAACTAAGATCTGACTTCCACTTTCCTTACATCTCTGGGTTGGGCAGCCTTCCCTGGGATCCTCTTCATAGGGCCAGTTCACCTGTACTGTGGTGACACCCTCACCCCTGCAAACTTATCAGCCAACCTCTCAGAAAACTTCTATATTTGTCCTGGGATTCAAGGGAGATTCCTGGACGCCTTAAACTCTGTGAGCAAGTCTTAAGGACTGTGTGCTCTCTAAAGCCAAGCTGGTAGGTCTCTGTGATGACTTTTTTGATGTGTCATCTTGGCTAGGCTACAGTGCCCAGCTATTTATTATACTACATAAATATATAGTACATACTGTAAACTATGCTATATATATATATACACACACATATGCCCGGTGGTTTGATAAATGTTATGAAAAAATAATCAAGCTGGGTGAGGTTCTGGATACATAGGGAGGAACATCTAGCACAGAGCCTAGCACATAGTGTTAGTTATTTCTGCCAATGTCACAATGTCACCCAAGCCAGCTGGAGACCTGTCTCTGTCACCCACTACATCATATCATCATATCCACCAACTGCTTATTGTCTATGGTGATTAACTCTCAAATTTTTCAGCTTCTTCTCCCCACTGCCAC
Source organism: Panthera uncia (assembly GCF_023721935.1). NCBI lineage: Eukaryota > Metazoa > Chordata > Mammalia > Carnivora > Felidae > Panthera > Panthera uncia. Next base: position 362,213 of record NW_026057579.1, read on the forward strand.
TCTGACTCCGACCCTCATTATCTCTTACCTGGATCATAGTAACAATCTCCTAACTAACCTCCCTGCATCTGTGAAATCCATCAACAATGTGATAAGAGCAAACACATGCCTGGCCTTCGCTACGTGCCGGGTGCTGTTCTAAACACTTTGCATTCCTAAGACGTGTGTACTATTGTTGTCGTCCCATTTTACAGATGAGGATGCAGAGGCACAGAGGGGCTAAGGCAGGACACCCCCTATTGTCCCTCTTTGCTTCTTCCTTGTTCCTCCCTGCCTTGCTTCTGCTGAGATTTACACCAACGTAGCCTCTAACCCCGTCTCTGCCACTTAGGACCATAAGACCTTGAGCAAGTTCTTTAGTTCTGTCTTCATCAGCTTGGGTGGCTACAATAAAGCACCACTGACTAGGTGGTTTAAACCACAGACATTTATTTCTCACAATCCTAGAGGCTGGAAAATCCGAGATCAAGGTGCCAGCAGTTTCAGCTTTTGGTGAGGGCCCTCTTTCTGGTTTGTAGACCAGGCTTGGAGCACCTTCTCACTGTACACTCACATGGCCTTTCCTCATGGCATATGTGGAGAGGAAGTGAGACAGCCCTCCTCTCTCTTCCTCATTTTATAAGAGCGCTAATCCCATCATGACAGTCTCCCCCCCCCCCATGACATCATCTAAACCTAATTACCTCCTAAAGGCCCCACCTCCTAATACCATCACACTGGGAGTTAGGGCTCTCATATATGTATTTTTCAGGGACACAAACATTCAGTCCATAACAAGGTCCCCAGGCCTTCATTTCCTCGTCAGTAAAATGAAGGCAATAATACTTGCTCCCAGGGTTATAATGGCTCAACAACCCGGTTGTAGTTGTGGTTGAAATTACTATTGTTGAGATAGCCCAAGTAAAGCATATAGCACCTAGCCCACCACACAGTCAAGATAAAGATCCCATGAATGTCAGCTATTATTCTTCATGGCATTACACACTCAGCTCAAATGTCCACAGCCATGTGGATCACCCTATCCCACCACTGAATGTGGTGTCAACTTGTCCTGTTATACCCATCATACAGCATCACATCTATTTATTCATGTGTCTATTTCCCCTTACAGACCATGAACAGCTCACGGTCAGGTGTCAGGACGCCCTGGAATCCCTGGCACCTGGCCTGGCACTCAGCACCTGACAGGCACCCAGGAGATGCTTGTTGAATAAACACATGAGCACATGAATGAACGAGCCATGTCAAGTGCAACTCGGACTCCCAGCTGAAAGCTCCCTGGTTCACTCGACTGGTCAAAAGTATTGGTACATGCTTTGGGGATAAGAACGCAATGGGCTAAACTCAGCACCTGTACTGACGTGTGAGTTAAATGTTGATGAGTGTTATGGGCTGAATTGTGTCTCCTCAAGTGTCATGTGTCACCAACCCCCATACCTCAGAATATAGTTGTATTTGGAGAAACGGCCTTTAAAGAGATGATTACACTAAAATCAGGCTCTTAGGGTGGAGCCCTATTCCAGTCTGACTGGTGTCCCTTTAAGAAGAGGAAATATGACCACACCGAGAGACAGGATGTGCATGCACCATGTAAGGAGACAGCGAGAAGGCGGCCATCTGCAAGCCAAGGAGAGAGAAGAAAGCAAACCTGCCCATGTCTTGAATTTGCCCAGGTCTGGAACTGCGAGAAAATAAATTTCTGTTGTTTAAGCCACCCAGTCTGTGGTATGCGGCATTTTGTTATGGCAGCCAATAGAGTGGGGAAGTCCCAGTCCCGACTTTCATCTGTGGGAACCTCCCCTAACTTCCTGGCAAACATTTTCCAATCAGTTCCAGACATCATCTGATCTTAATTTCAGAACTGGTGTTTTCCTCCATCCGTTATCACCGTCCCTTCAAGATGACCCTGTCCTTCAACATTTCCAGAAACCCTTTTTGAAGCATTAATATTCAGCTCAGGAGCATTTATTGGGGAGCATGGCATGATAACAATAGAACCAGCTCAGAAAATACTACAGAGAGGTAATTAGCATGGTGCAGGGAAATTATAAAAAGAAACCAAAGTAGTTGAACCACTCCCCTTCACACAATACATCTCACCTACAAAATGCTTTCAGCTACTTGATCTCACAGATCCTCGTGACAGCTCAATTACTATCTCCATTTCTTAGATGAGGAAATTGAAGTTCGGAGAAGCCATGTGACTGTCCAAAGGCCCAGGGCTGGTAGGGAATTGTGCCAGTGCTTGGACCCAGGTCTCCTGACCCTATGTGCCATGTGAGGTGCTTCAGAAAAATGTCTTCACTTTCATTAGAGAAGAGGGGGTTTGCATGAAAGCACACATCCACCACCATCCTTTCCAGAGGTGCTGTGATAGTAAGTTAAACCTTTCTTTCCACTTGCCGGTTATAAATTATTGCTCCTTCCCCAGTGAGCTTGTAATTGTCTCTTTATAAGGCTTGATTGGGGGAAGCTTAGTAATCTGGCTCCAAGCCAAAGAGCAACACATGGCATAAAGGAGACAGAAAAAGAATATGAATTCTGAAATGAGCAAATTAACCAGAAAGGAAATGGCAATTTTGCATATTCTTGAAGGAGGAAGATAAAAGATGTAGTATGCAAGAAGGGGCCAGTTTTCTGGAAATTATGCAAACTAAAAAGAAGTCAGAAATGAATGAAAATTGGTCAAAAACGACAAAGAAACAGTCAGAATTTATCCCACACAGACACTTGCACAGATTTTGTTTGAATTCATTGGCAGCATTGCTTACAGGTGTCCCTTCCATACACCCAGGCAAGAGGGGCTGGCACTCTAGATGACCCCCCCTGCACACACGAACACCATGCAGACCTGGGCACGGGCTTCCTCTGTATTCTGGAGGCAAAGGGTGACTATACCTCAACGCCAGAGAGGTTTCTAGGCTGTGTTGCTGCCAGCACCAACGATGAGATGCTTCTGAGTTTAGGGATGACTGGGGAGACAGAAGCACTTACCTCAGCGCTTCTGTCACTCAAACCTTTTCTCTCACAGATTCTTATAAAACCAGGATTTCCAGGAGTACCAAGCGCCCATCTTCTCACTCCTTTTCCTGTTCCAGTCTGTGGCTCCAAAAGCTAGCGCCGAAATTCTGGTAGCTACAGGAATTACTCACAAATTAGCACAGTGTTCCCAACAAGTGCATTGTATGGCAGCTGAGAAATATTTCACAATTAGTAAATAGCTCATATTATTCTTATACCTGTACATACGTAGATAACACATATGAAGCAATATACAGATTCTTTATATTGTTCACAAGATAGACATTGAAGACACTTTAAATTTTATAAAAATTATTCATCACATTTAACTGCATAGCCAATAGTTTAATTAAATATTTTATTTTTAAATAATGCTGGTTTGGGGCGCCTGTCTTGTTCAGTCAGTAGAGCATCCAACTCTTGATCTCAGGGTCATGAGTTCAAGCCCCACATTAGGCATGGAGCCTACTTAAAATAAAATTAAAATAAAATAAAATAAAATAAATAAAAAATAATGCTGGCTTACAATTTTGAAATTCATTAATAATTATTTGTACTTCACTTTCGAATACTAGATAATATTTTAAGAGAAAATATCATTTAAAATATATATGAACATCTTAACATTTTAAAATTAACTGATACCTTTTATGAAAACAGCCAATCTTCATTTCTCATGGATTCCCTATTGGAGAATTCACTTACTTGTCAAAATTCATTTGTAACCCCCAAATCAATATCCCGTGTGATAATACATTATCTTTTGTGAAAATAAAAGAATATATGTGCGCACATATGTAATGCCAGCATCTCTGAAAGAGTGCACAAAAGACCAGTAGCAGGGATTGCTCCCAAGGAAGGAAATGGGAGATTTGGGGCTTGGAGGTGGGAGAGAGATGTGCCCCAGTTTACTGGTGTGCCCCAGTTTACTCTACATAACAAATCATCCCCCAAAACTCAGTGGTTTAAAACAACATCCAGGTATGAGAGTCACAATTTCTGTTGGCTAGGAAATCCGACAGCGCTTGACAGGGACGGCCGATCCCTGCTCCATGGAGTCCGCAGTCTTTACTCTTACACTGGCTCTATTTGATTCCACCAACATTTTAGGTTTCTTTCAAATCTGTGTCGTCCGCTAGACTGTATGATCCTTAGGACAGGAACCACAGCTTACTCGTCTCTATATCACACGCAGGATGTAGCACAGATACTCAGACAAATCTCGATGGACTTAATGGAGAAACAAGAATACATGTTCTTATTTTCTCTGTAATCCTTCTATTCATCATTTCCTAATCCCAGGTATGACCCGTACCTCCTCATTATCTAATACCATGCCCTAGAGACGAAAAATTCACAACCTAAGGAACAAAGCCTCATTTGTTCTTAGGTATAATTTTCTTGCATCAGAGTGACTCTTCAAAGAGTTTTATCAACATGGAACACTGGTGCCATAGACTGAATGTTTGGGTCCTCATCTCCAAGATGATGGTATTAGGAGGTGGGCCTTTGGGAGGTGATCAGGTCATGAAGGTGGGGCCCTCATGAATGGGATTCATGTCCATATAAAAGAGACCCCAGAGAGCTGCCTTTCCCCTTCTACTAGGTGAGGACACAGTGAGAAGATGGCCGGTTAGGAACCAGGAAACATCCTGACTAGACACTGAACCTGCCAGCAGCTTGGACTGTCCCGCCTCCAGAATAGTGAGAGATAAATTTCTATTGTTTATAAGCTACTCAGTCTATAGTATTCTGTCATGTCAGCCCTCATGACTAAGACAAAAGGTGTAGACAATAAAGGATTGAACACATTAGCAAGCACTGGTGCACAGAGCAAACTTTACGCACAGATGGGTGGCAGGCAAAATCCAGGACCTCAAGGCTTTCCACTGAGATCTATACCAAGCAGGGAGGGAAAAGAAAAAAGAAAAAAAAAAAACTTCTTTATCATTTAAAAGAAAGAAAAACACAGAGGATAGATTATCCTGCCAAAAGACACAAGTGGTATTATCTTAATAACTAACACCAAAATCCCACTGAGGAAGGAACTATCTTTGGGGAAATATTTCCATCAGTTGCATGGAGTAGAAAGGGAGACCCAAAAATTTCCTTTTAGCAAGAACCAGGGTAGCAAAGAACAAGTACACTGTTCTACTGGAAAGAAAGAAGGGACTTTGGTATTTCTCAATGGAAAGAATAAAGAGGAAGGAGGGAATCAGAAAATGGAAATGAGGAGATAGTGACATAGTGTGAGTTACCAGCTAACTAGAAAAAGACCCCAATGTACCAAAAGGGCTTTCAGGATTCAGAATATATCAACAAAGGGGTGCCTAGGTGGCTCAGTTGGTTGAGCATCTAACTTTGGCTCAGGTCATGATCCTGCGGTTCAGGGGTTTGAGCCCCGCGTCGGGCCCTGTGTTGACAGCTCAGAGCCTGAAGCCTGCTTTAGATTCTGTGTCTCCCTCTCTCTCTGCCCCTGCCCTGCTTGCTCTCTGTCTCTACCTGTCTCTCTCTTGAAAATAAATAAACATTAATGTGTGTATATATATATATATATATATATATATATACCATTAAAAATACAGGTTCGTCCCTCTCCTTCACCCACAAACCTTCGGTAAAAATTGTACTGCACAGACCAGCCTTATTTTTACAGTTGCTTTGAAGAAAGAAATGAAAGCCAAGGGCTGGCCCTGTTTGGATGGGATCACTGTGGCGACACAAAAATTCAGAGACCAGAAATAACCATAAGAATATTCAGAGAAACCATGGGAAAGCATCAGACAGGAGTTGGAATCATTCTTATCTAGATCTTTTTCAGACACCAGAAGACATCTAGGTTAAACATAAAATTTCAGGAACATCTGAGAAGGAGATGTTCTAAATTCTCCTTAAATTCTCTCTAAAGGAGAATTTAGAAGTTAGAGATGATTTGAGAATAATGGACGCTAAGCCACTGATTGAAATTATCCCCCTACAGCAGAGTTTGAACTGCTGGACACAACCAGTTAGTGGATGATAAAATCAAGTTAGTAGGTCACAATCATATTTTTAATGAAATAATAAAATAAAAAGGAATAGTTCGACACCAGTGGCCATTAGGGAAACGCAAATTAAAACCTTGATGAGGGGCACCTGGCTGGCTCAATCAGAAGAGCATGCGACTCTTGATCTTGGGGTCATGAGTTTGAGCCCCATGCTGGGTGCAGAGATTGCTTAAATAAATAAAACTTAAAAAGAAAAAAACCTTGATGAAATAACTCCATGCCTATTAGAACAGCTAAAATTAAAAATAGTGGCAATACCAAATACTGGTAAGAATGCTAAGAAACTGAATTTCCTATAAATTGCTAGTGGGAATATAAAATAATATCACCACTCTGAAAATTTCTTGGCTATTTCTTTTTCTTTCTTTCTTTTCTTTCTTTCTTTCTTTCTTTCTTTCTTTCTTTCTTTCTTTCTTTCTTTCTTTCCTTCCTTCCTTCCTTCCTTCCTTCCTTCAAGAGAAAGAGAGAGCAGGGGAGAGGGGCTGAGGAAGAGGGGCAGAGGGACACAGAGAGAGAATCCCAAGCAGGCTTCATCCTCAGCGCAGAGCCCAACATGGGACTTGATTCCACAACCCTGGGATCATGACCTGACCTGAAATCAAGAGTCAGATGCTCAACTGACTGAGCCATGCAGACCCCTGAGCAATTTCTTACAAAACTAAAATGCACTTACCCTATGACCCAGCAAACACTTCCCTAGACATTATCCAAGAGAAATGAAAACTTATGTCCACACGCACCAAAAAATGTACACAAATGTTCACAGCAGTGTTATTTTTAATAGCTGAAAACTGCAGTCAAATGGCCTTCAGTAAGGGGTACATTCATGCCACGGAATACCACTCAGAAATAATAAGGACTGAACTTGTGGTACACTCCACAATTTGAATGGATCCCAAGGGCCTCGTGCTCAGTGAGAAAAGCCAATCTCAAAAGACAAAATTTTAGAGACAGAGGATAGATTGTGTTTGCCAGGGGCTATGAGTCGGGGAAGAGTGGGGGTAGGTGACCCTATAAAGGTGTAGCACAAGGGATTTCCCTTTGTGGTGATGGAATACGTCTGTATCTGGATTGTAGTGGTTGTACAACTCTGTACATGTGATAAAATTGCAGAGAAATACACACACACACACACACACACACTGCACATAATAAACTGGTGAAATCTAGAAAGGTCTGCAGATTGCACCATTGTCAGTTGCCTGGTTTTGATGCTGCACTATAGTCATACACGATGCTACCATTGAGTACACAGGGGACCTCAGTTGTACCATCTTTGCAACTTTCCATGAGTCTATAATTATTTCCAAATGAAAATGCTTTAAAAAAATGAAAATGAATACAACAGAGAAGCTTAGAATATATCACTCATAGTGAAAGTGAATATTGTTCTAGAGAACTTCTGTTTCATTTGTGTGCGCTCATGTGAATACCATATCACAGTGTGAAGTGTACTTAATGCACTTCTTGGGGAGGGAGTCAATCATCAAGGTCAAAAACGATTTGAAAACCGTTGCTTTATAGCAAGCTTGGAAGACTTAAAGACCTAAAGGGGCCAGGTAGAGCACGTGAGGAAGTAAAATCGGCCTGGCTCATGAAGACTGTCTCATCCTTCCCATATACCATAGTTCTTACTACGGCAGGCTTCCTAATGATATAAATATTCTTTACTTCCACAGACAAATAAGCTCTTTCTTAATTTTTTTAACTACATGGTACTCTTGACCTATCTGTTCTCCCCACTTTTGATAGTGAATGAGTTTGTCTCTTGCTGACTAACAAATTATTCCTAACCCTGGCAGCATAAAACAGCAAACACTTACTATCTCACAGTTTCTGGGAATGGCTTGGCTGGGAGGTTCTGGCTCAGGGTGTCCCAGAAGGTTACAGTCAAATTGTCACCCAGAGCTGCAGCCATCTGAAGACTCACCTGGGGCCGGAGGACTTGCTTCCAAACTCGCTTGTTGATCGCCTCAGCTCCTCACTGGCTGTTGGCCACAGACTGGCGCTCCCTCACTCCGTGGTCCTCTCCGTAGAACTGCTCACAACATGGCAGCTGGCTTCCCCCAGAACGAGAGACCCAAGAGAAAGAAAGAGAAAGCCAGGCACCAGAATGGAAATTATAGTCTTTTATAACTCAACTTCAGTCTAACTCATAACTTAACTATCTCCTCTGCCGTATAACATTGGTCACACAGACCCATCCTGGTACAATAGAGGAGAGGACTTTACAAGGGTGGGAACAAAAGGCAGGATCACTGGGGACCATCTTAAAAGCTGACTTCCATAGAGAGAGGCCTGGGAACAAGAAATATTTCTCCACTGGGAGCAAAACACCTGTAAAGATAGGATAAATGACAACTGACACTGGTCTCCATGCAGGGAAGACATTAGGGACTGGTAGAGAATCAGTAAAGTGAAGACAACATGCCCCATTTCAAGGGTGCAGCTGTTAATCACAATGCTGCCATGAGAAGATCTACATCTTAAAGTGGAAATCTTCCCATGTGAAATTTAATGCGGCCAAACAAAATACATATGCCAGCTGGATCCAGACTGCTGGTTTGCAAACACTGCTGCGAGATCAAGGCAAAAGTGCCACAGGTAAGGGGCGCCTGGGTGGCTCAGTCGGTTAAGCGTCCGACTTCGGCTCAGGTCATGATCTCGCGGTCCGCAAGTTTGAGCCCCGCATCAGGCTCTGTGCTGACAGCTCAGAGCCTGGAGCCTGTTTCGGATTCTGTGTCTCCCTCTCTCTCTGACCTCCCCCCATTCATGCTCTGTCTCTCTCTGTCTCAAAAATAAATAAACGTTAAAAAAAAAAGAAATTTTAAAAAAAAGTGCCATGGGTAAGAGCTCAGGGTTCGGAATCAGCCAGACCTGGGTTCAAATTTCAACAACACTAATCACCTGCTGTGTGACCTTGCCCAAGTCAAAGATCCTCTGCTGTAAAGCAGAAATGATCAAAACAGGATTAAGTGAGATGATACCTGTAAAAGTCCTTAGCACAAGGCTTGGAACACAACAGCCACTCGATAATGTTAGTTGCCATCATCACTGCTATTCTAGCACCAGAAATGAAAACTGGAGCCATACTATTCGCACTCGCACTCTGGCTGTTAGCCACCTGGGTGAGCTAAGCAGCTGCCAAGCTTTATTTAGGGGTTCATCCACACATCTACAGAGCAGAACAATCTACAGAGCTGAACCTCAAAGGCCCGCTTTACATTCTTCACAATTTTATCTCAGGTCCTTAAATTCCATGACCTACAAAGAGAAACAGCCTTTTGATGGCATGGAAAATACAGAGATCACCTCCTGATTTCCTTGCTTCCCATACCTCCTTTGTGCAAGACTCGTGCAGCTATTCTTCAGGCTGGCAAAACTGGTACCCAAAAGGAGGATGTTTCACAACTAAAACAACAGCAAGAAAAGGACCAGAAAGGTCCTGTAGGGAGAAGTAGATTTGCTTGCCTGCGAGCCTACTCCAGCCCAAGGTCTGAACCATCTCTATAATAGTCCACATACTTGGCTATCCACTTCTCATTGAATGCCTCCAATGACAGGGAACTCATCATCTCACTCAGAATAGCTTATTTCATCTTGATTAAGAATTTTATGTATTGTTCATTGGGGCGCCTGGGTGGCTCAGTCGGTTAAGCGTCCGACTTCGGCTCTGGTCATGATCTCACAGTTCGTGAGTTCCAGCCACCCATCGGGTTCTATGCTGACAGCTCAGAGCCTGGAGCCTGCTTCAGATTCTGTGTCTCCCTCTCTCTCTCTCTCTCTGCCCCTCCCCTGCTCACACTCTGTCTCCCCGTCTCTCTCAAAAATGACTAAACATGGGGCGCCTGGGTGGCGCAGTCGGTTAAGCGTCCGACTTCAGCCAGGTCACGATCTCGCGGTCCGTGAGTTCGAGCCCCGCGTCAGGCTCTGGGCTGATGGCTCGGAGCCTGGAGCCTGTTTCCGATTCTGTGTCTCCCTCTCTCTCTGCCCCTCCCCCGTTCATGCTCTGTCTCTCTCTGTCCCAAAAATAATAAAAAAAAACAAAAAACAAAAAACAAAAAACGTTGAAAAAAAAAATGACTAAACATTAAAAAAAATTTAAAAAAAAGGAATTTTATGTATTGTTCAAAGAACACTGATTGAGCACTTAAGGTGTCAGGGCATTGCATTTGGTGCTGGGGATGCAGTAGTAAACCAGATAGATGAGGTCTTCAATTTCCTAGTATGGGGGAGAGACAACAAATAAGTGAATATATAACACATTTGGTAGAGATGGATTCTATGAAGAAAGAGGAAACAAGGTAAAGGTTGAGAGAATGTCAGGGGTATTACTCTATATGGATGGTTAAGGAATTACTCTATATGGATGGTTAAGGAAAGCTCTCTGAGAGGAGGACACTTAAACAACGTTCTGAGTGAAATAAGGTGCACAGTGTGAATATTTAGAGTAAAAACAGCATCTCACATGAGGATCCCAACAAGGGCAAAGGCCCTGAGGCAGAAGTGAATGTCTTCCTTGCGGTCAAGGGAAACCTGGACTGAACTCTTTCTTATTCACACAGCCACAAAATTCACCTTCTTTTGAGAGGTAATCATATTTATCATGTCTGTCTGTATTTGTAGGGTTTGTGGTCAGACCAAGCAGGCCCCGCATCTGCCCCTATCAGGTCTAATCTCATCTTATTTTGTCTATATCTCCACTGGATCCAGCTTGCCTTAGTTTTGTTTTGTTTTTTCTAATGATCATTTATTTTTGAGAGAGGGGTGCGGAAGGGGAGAGAATGAGTGGGGAGGGTGCAGAAAGAGAGGGAGACACAGAATCCAAAGCAGGCTCCAGGCTCTGAGTTGTCAGCATAGAGACCGCTGTGGGGCTGGAACTCGTGAACCACCAGAACATGACCTGAGCAGAAATCAACTGACTGAGCCACCCAGGTGTCCCTTGCCTTAGTGTTTACAGAGCTACATCCTTCCTAATATGATCAGCATTCTATCTATATCCCCATTCAAAGCCCGAATTAAAAAAAAAAAAATGTCAAATTGAACAGGCCTGAGGAATGTTGCCCCACAGCAAATCTCCAAAGGCTTCTCTCCACTGCCTTCCCCACCTCCTCACCCCGCAGTTGACAGTCATCAAGACTCCATTAGCTCCCTCTTATTAGCTCGACATTTTCCAAAGCATCCTTCTCAACAAAGAAAATGGAAATGTAATTGGAGTTGAGTGGTTCAGCTCTCTCAATACCATCTGTTAACAGTACACAATCTGTTCCAAGCAGCAGGCTGAAATGTTGTCAGACATAAATGACACCCAAGTCATAAGTAAATGCAAGGCATGAGCATGAGCTTGTTGATTGACTTAGAGCGATTCATTTACTACACTAGACTTGTAACTCAAGGGTCTCATCATCTTTGTCTCTTCCACATCCAGAGAACACTGCTAGAAACTTCATGGATATTTGATAAATGACAACTGACTAAGTATATGTGTGAGTATTGCAGAAGATACTTAGGAAAAATCCCCAAACGGGACCTGAGACCCTGACACCACTAAGTTATGATTTTTCCATCTCACGGTGCTGCTGCATAACAAAACATCCTGAAACTCAGTGATTTAAAACAACTACACATTCATTTTGCTTACGAATCTGTAATAATCTGGCCAGGGACAACTTGTGTTTGTTCCACTCAGCAATAGCTGGGGTAATTTAAAGCTTCGAGGCTCATCTGTTTGCCTGTTTAGTGGTTGATGCTAACTGATGGCTCAGACCTCAGCTGGGGCTGTAGCTGGAATGCCTACAAGCAGCCTTTCCTTGTAGGTGCTTGGTTTTCTCAGAGTGCAGAGGTATCCTGAGAGAGAGTCGGGCCTTTTATATCTCCATGGACTTTTATGTCTTAGCCATAGAAGTTAAAAAGCATAACCCTTGCTACATTTCACTCGCTAGAAGAAAGTCATAAAGGACAATCTATTCTCAAGAAATGGTGGGAGTGGGGCCCCTGGGTGGCTCAGTCGGTTAAATATCTGACTCTTGGTCTCAGCTCAGGACGTGATGGCACGGTTTGTGAGTCCAAGCCCTGTGTCAGGCTCCACACTGACAGTGTGGAGCCTGCTTGGGATTCTGTCTCTCCCTCTCTCTCTCTCTCTCTCTGCCCCTCCCTTGCTTGCTCTCTTTGTCTCTCTCAAAATAAATAAACTTAAAAAGTTTTAATAAAAATTAAAAAATTAAAATAAAAACACTACCCATGGGATTGAATGAAACTAATAGATTTGACGAGCGTTCTTAAGCAAAAAATGACAGAGGATACCCATTTTCTTAGAGACGGGCCACAGAGCTGAGAATAAAGAATATCTGTAAGTCCCTGTAGGCTCCTTTGTTTAGGTATCCTGTGCGCTTGATGTGTTTGAAACATGTGTTATAGCTGTATCGAGAAGGAATAGATCCCTTTGTTTTCAAAATAAAAATTGGAATTGGAGTTCACCCTGGGTCCAAACTGGGACAAATGCTCAGGCCAAAGGTGGGGTCCCATAAGATAACACCTAAATAATGCTTGCCATTGCATCTGAAAAGGAATCAAGTGCCAGTGAGACCCAATGAAGAGTTGATGTCTCAGGATGTCTGCATTTTTTCACACTCAAGTTTGGCAGATCCTTTAATAGTGTATGCTCCAGGTCTGCCCAAACCTGCCTTCTTTTTCTCCTGGGTGCACAGCTTGACTACATTTCCCAGCCTCTCTTGCGATTAGGTAAGACCATGTGACTAAGTCCTGCCAATGAGATGAGGGCAGAAATGATGGCGACTACCTCTAAGACTGGTCCATAAAAACTCCAGTGCAGTCTTGTATTTGTTTCCTCTTTTCCTATCTCCTGGATGCACGGAGTAAACTCCCAGGACCTGGAGGAGGGCAGAGTGACAAGAGAGAAGAAGCCTGAGTACCTGAGTCACTACATGGAGGTAAGCTGCCTGACCAGAAACATCAACGTATAGTGTTGCCACATGAGTGCAATATAAATTCTTATTGCTTTAAGCCACTATAGGGGCCATTTGCTACAGTTGTTTGCCTACCCTGACCACGAAGTTGGATTTTTATTCAGGAAATGTCCATGCCCCTCCCTCCCCCACCAAGGGCAGAATATAATTCTCCACTCCATTAACAGTGGGTTTGGCCAATGTGATGTTCACAGACATGAGGTAACATGATATGCTTTTACACGCACTTCTTCACTTCTACACTCTCTTGTGCTACAACCCTATTGCTGCTCTGCCATCACCTTGAGAAGAATAAGCACCAGCTAGTTCCTGGTCCTGCAGACCTAGATTCAGCTGGCAACCTGCAACCAAGCCCAGCCTGGTCCAAACCAGCAGCAGCTGACTGACCTGTAGATGAACATGCAAAAATAAATGATTAATATTTTAAGGCACTGGGTTTTGGGGTAGTTTGTTACACAGCATACTCTAGAGCTGGATGACTGATACACTAAGGAAGTAAGAGTGTGGCAGTCTCATGGGGCTGCCCTATTAGGCTTCCACTTGATGCCTGTTCTATTAGCTCACTTAAGCTTTATGCTAAAGCTGTTTTCCAGATGAAGAAATAGAGGAGTAGGAAAGACTTGCCCAAGGTCACACAAGGGGTTTGGGATATCAAATTCATAAGCCTAAATGCTCTTCCTTCTCTTCCAAACACACTGAGGGAATGCAAGAAAAGCAGAGAAAATAGGGAAGACGTGGACAGAATTTAGATGTTTCCACCAAATCCCACTTTAACAGAGCTTGCTAATACTCCTTGGCACTTGAAAAAGGAAAGTTCTGCACAAATAAGACAACAACCAGCTCCCCCCCCCCCGTGTTGTTAATTTATGGAACTTACTACCTAAACATCTTTAGATAATACCACTGAAAATAACAACTTTTCTAAGAAAGATTTGAACAATCGCATTATACCCCTCCTATAATGGGTTAATATGGAAAATAAGAACGTTTGTAGGGTATCTTCAAGGTTATCTTCAAGGAGGAAAACCACACCCTTGGACACAGTGTTCTTGGAGCCCTGGTGTGAGAAAGAATAGAGAGCCCTCTCGGACTGCCTGCTCTCACCACCGCCCTTCAGACAATGCTTACAAGCCTTTAAGGAACACCCGCCACCACTCCCGCGAGAGCCTCCCAGCTCAGGGAACGCAGACGACGACGAGAGGGCAACCGGCCCCCAATCCGAGCAAAGAGCAGTGGAAACCTGTTTCCCCCGTCTCTTCATCTCTAGGAACCCTCGGCTCAGATTCTTTTAGGGCGAGTCTATGCAAGGGTTCAGCCTCCCCAAGGAGAGGAAGAGGGGAGGTTGGGGGGGGGGGGGGGGGGAGGGGGGGGGGGGGGGGGGCGCGCGGGGGGGGGGGGGGGGGGGGGGGGGATCTCCTGCGAGCCGGGATGACTGCAGAGCCAGCGTGCAACGCTGCACATCCACACCTACAACTACATACTACACACACAACCACACACACAACCACACACTCCTCCCCCCGCCGGCCCCCACACCCATTATTTTGGAAGGGAGCAGCAGATTCCTGGGGAGGGGAGCGCAGCCCCGAACGGAAAGCAAGGGCCCAGCACCCGTCCCGGCAGCACCCACAGCTTCCACCGCGGGGTCACCGCGGGCTGGGGGCGCGGGGCGCTGGGGCCCCGGAGCAGGAAGTGCCGCGCCCAGCCCCCAAGGCAGCCTGGGCTGAGGGCGCGGCGGGGAAGCGAGCCGCCCGCGCTGCCCCCGCCCCTCGCCTATCAGCACCGCCCCCGCTGCGGCGGGTGAGGGGCGGGGCGGGGCGCGGCATATATAAGGCGAGGGGCGGGCGCCGCTCTTTTGTCTCTTGCTGCAGCAACGCGAGTGGGAGCACCAGTCGCCGGGCTCGAGGCGGAACTCCACGGTGAGCGCTGCCCTGGGCGGGGGCCCCATCCGGGTGGGGTCGAAGTGGGTGCACCTGGCCCGCGCGCCGCGGCCGCAACAGGCGCCCTTCCCCGACGGGACGCCCGTCCGGCGGACCACGCCCTGGGGCTAGGAGGGGGGTGCGGGCCGCGCCCAGATCCTCGTCCTGGGGCTGCCGGGAACGCCCCGGCCGAGTGCCACGTCGAGAGGCGTCGGCGGAGAGGCGGAGGGGACGCGGGCCCCGACCGCAGGCCAACCGCCTTGCTTTCCCCACTAGGATCGCTTTAAGAAAATGGCAGACAAGCCAGACATGGGGGAAATCGCCAGCTTCGATAAGGCCAAGCTGAAGAAAACGGAGACGCAGGAGAAGAACACCCTGCCGACCAAAGAGAGTGAGTGCACCCCCGCCTCCGGGTCCGCGGGCCCCCAGCCCGGTCCCCCCCACCCCGCCCTTCCCGCGAACCCAGCCCCACCCCCACCTGGCCAAGGCGCCGGGTCCCCGCGGCCCCGGCCCCCTTTCTGTTCCACGAAGTGCACGTCTCCCCAGCCCCAAGCCTCTTTCTTAAGCCCCAAACCTCGTGGGTGCCTCGGCTGGGGGGTTGCAAGGTGTCCTCCTCCGCCAGTGCCGCTTCCTGCTCTCCACAGCCATTGAGCAGGAGAAGCGGAGCGAAATTTCCTAAGAGCCTAAAGGATTCCCCACCCCCGTCATCTTCGAGACACCCTAGTCGTGGAGGAAGAAGAGCCACCTGCAAGATGGACACGAGCGACAAGC
Organism: Panthera uncia; assembly: GCF_023721935.1. Classification (NCBI taxonomy): domain Eukaryota; kingdom Metazoa; phylum Chordata; class Mammalia; order Carnivora; family Felidae; genus Panthera; species Panthera uncia. The sequence continues at coordinate 377,957 of NW_026057579.1, forward strand.
TGCACTGTGAACCCGGGCACTCCGTGCCGACGCCACCGGCCTGTGGGTCTCTGAGGGGACCCCCACCAATCGGACTGCCAAATTCTCCGGTTTGCCCTGGGATATTATAGCAAATTATTTGTATGATTAATGAAAATAAAACACACCTCGTGGCATGGCTGGCGTGGTCTGAGTCTTCGTTGGGAATCTCGTGGGCAGTGTCGCTGCAGCACAGCCCCACGCACAGGAGTTGCTGCCGCAGAGCGGGAGGGGGTCGCAGAACGGGCCGGTTTGGAGGGACCATTTTAAATTTTGGCTTCACCTTCTTCAGGGGATTTTGTGCGTTATTGTTAGCTGCTTAGCTCGTGCTTATAATGCAATCCATGTAAAAACTAACCTCACCTTGTCCTTTCTGGAAGCTGGGGAAATGCTTTCTCAGGGGAGCAGGATTTTTGATAAGCTTTTACCGTCCCCCTGTCTCCCTGGCCTCTTCACGGTTCTGATTCACACCCAGAGAGAGAACAGTGATTTAAAGTCTGAGAAGAGAAGGGGTAAGAGACTAAATCTGGAAGGTTGGAAATTGGGTGAGGTCACAAACTCTCCAAGAGGCTTTCTTGGAACTTAAAAGAGGAGGCATTGGAAGGAAAACAAAGGCGGGATCCAGGGAAACCACAGCAGGAACATCGGAACTAGAGGAGCCTTAGGGGACAGCCTAGCTTTTTGTCTTTCAACCCTAGCGCGGAACCTTCCACAAAAGCTAGCCATTAGAGGGAGTGCTGGGCTGAGCAGCAGCAGGAAGGGTGGGCATGCTGAGGGAGGGCTGGGGCTGGTAGCAGAGCCCCACAGGGTCACAGCCTCTAGACCCATGGGGAAGAGAGGGACCATCCCAGAGTGGGGTGGGGTGGGGGGATGGGGAAGCTGCAGGACATTCTGGAACAGAAGACCCTAGCTGATGATTTCAGGGGTGAAATCTAAAAAGGGAGATGAGGACACTTTAGTGATTTGTCCCACATTTTTGTCTGACCATAAGGGACTGGACACTGGGTGAGGGCAAGTAATCTCAATGAGGTGTGATCCCTGCCCACAGGAACTTAAACTCCTAGCGGGTGAGATGGGGCAGCCACAGCAGACAAGGGCAGGAACACCTAGGCTGAGGGAGCTGCTGCCTTGCACAAAGAAGTGACTTCTGACAGTGACACCTATGCTGTGGAGGGTAAGTGGGGGTAGTGGGGTAGGGAGGGTAGATAAGGAAACACCTTAGGAGGCCCCGGTGAGGAGGGGCCTTAGCAGAATATCTGCTGTGAGTCAGGCACTGTTTTCGGATTTTTAGTTCTCAGAAACTATTAAGGCAGTATGATTATTATTCCATTTTACAGATGGGGAAGCTAAGTTTCAAAGAGACTAGGGATTTGCTAAAGCCACACAGCCAGTGAGTAGTGGAGCCAGAATTTGGGGCCAAAGCTGTGCTTTGGAGATTCTATAACCTAAGGTTCGGGACATCTGTTGTGTCAAACATTTCATGAGATTTCATGAGCATTTACTACTTGAGCATAATTGACCCTGTTAGGGTCTACCGCTGGAAGGTTAAAGAAAAGGGACCAGAAGAAATGACTACTGCCTTCAAGCAGTGACACAGTATGCCTGCTGGTGAGAAGGGCCCTGGAGAAAAGGCAAGCTGGGTAGGGGGGAGAAGTGTGCTGGGGCAGGAAAGGGCATGTAAGTGCCATTACAGTTTTCAACAGGTCAGTCGAGGGAGGCCTCTGGATAAGACAAGTGCTTCCAGGAGGGGGAACACAAATGCAAGAGTGTTGGGTGATCTGAGGAAGAACAAGCTGGAGTGGAGGGAGCAAGCAGCAGGGAGATGAGGTGTGAAAAGGCAGGAGATGGAGGAGGCAGATTTGAAGTTACCTGCAACTGTTACAAGGTTGGTTGCTGAGGAGTTCCTCCTTCCCCCCACCCCAAGCACCCTCCACCTCTGGACCTCCCTCCATAGGTGCCCCTCATGGGCATTAGGAATCCTGTCCCGGCAGCCACATCTAAGGCCTCTTTGGCCCCAACCTCCTCTCTGGGATGCAAATCACATGCTCCCTTCCTTTGGATCCCACAGATTCTCTGACCCCAGTGAGCTCACCTGGAGAGCAGTTCCTGAGCCCCATTTCCTGGGGCCCCCTTACTCTCAGAAGATTCCCATGACTTTCTCACCCCCTCCCTGAGAAATCTATTCTGAGGTTGCAGGGTGCTGATGACAGCCCTGCTCTAAGATTTAAGTCACAAATCAAGGGGAGACTTAAGGCACTTTTGCTTTTCCACCCTCAGATAATGAGCTGATCGGATGTGGCCAGGACAAAGTGGGGAAAGGAGATGCCCATAGGGGAGGGGGGTCGCTTAATCATTTCAGAAGTCTTAAGCACCGCATCAGTTTATAAGGTAAGCCTGCCTTCCACAACCCACTTGAGCTGCACACTGGCGCACACATCTAGGTATTCAGAGGCCTGAATGTTAAGACAGACCCCAGAGGCCAAGTACTGGCAGGGAGGCCTAGCTTCCTAGGCCCCGCCTCTCTCGCAGTGATTGGTCCCCTGGGATCACTTGGAAATCACAATGGCCCCGGCGCCAGATCTGGGAGTTGGAGTGTGGAAGAACACTGAAGCACCCACGCCTCCTTCCCCCCTCTTTTCTGTCCCTTGCCACATGGGAATACTGACATCTTGGGAGGATGATAGTCAATTGCTGGTTTATCCCTTTTCCTTCGATCTAAGAATTCAGGGACCAATTACTAGTCCAGTCACAAAATGACTGAGGTTTGCCCTGAAGCTAAGATAAAACTGCAACATTTGTTTTTCTTTTTTCTTTCAGAAAGAGAGCAGATGTTCCAGGGAGAGGCGCAGAGGAAGAGCAAGAGAGAATAATCTTAAGCAGGCTCCACAGGTGAGGTGGGACTTGATCCCACAACTCTGGAATCATGACTTGAGCTGAAATCAAGAGTCAGATGCTCAACTGACTGAGCCGCTCAGATACCCCAACAACATTTCTTTTTAAACCTACTTGAATTTCTAGTTTTGTTTCCTTATTTCATTCCTAAAACCAGTTTTAACAATTAGGCCTCAGGGCTTGGGCCTTTCCACTGTCTTAGGGTCAAACCAGACCACTCAGGGATTCTTGCAGACGTCCCTCCACCTCCTATTCAACATGCATGCGCTGAATGCCTGCTCACCGTGCTGAGAAAACAGATGGAGGACACTTAGGGAGCACCTGGTCTAGATTAGAAGGAGGAGCCAAGCTCTCTTCCTCACACTTGCCAATCCCCCAGATGGCTTTCCCACCCTCTTTGCCCTCAGGCAAACACCTCCTCTCCTCTGACAATATCAGATGCTTCAGGTCCCATGCCTTTCCTCACCTTCTGTCATTTCCCTGGAATAGAAAAAGCACTTCTGGGGCACCTGGGTGGCTCAGTCAGTTAAGCATCTGACTCTTGATTTCCACTCAAGTCATGATCTCACGGCTTGTGAGTTCAAGCCCTGCTTCAGGCTCAGTGCTGACGGTGCAGAGCCTCCTTGGGATTCTCTCTCCCTCTTTCTCTGCCATCCCCCACCCCACCCTCAAAAATAAATAAACTTAAAAAAAAATGAGAAAAAACACTTCTGTGTTTCTTCTCTCTACCCTTACTACACTACTTACACCACACATAAAGGAAAAAATCGGTTTCTCCTTTACTACGACACTCTACACAGAGAATACTCTACTTCAGGTCACCAAATGTGTAGGTTTTCCCAATCAAGCAGTTCTGTGATTCTCTGGACACTAGGTAGGTGTCCTAAAATTCAATTCATTGTGACACTATCCACCTGAAGTTAGTGCAGACCCTATAGGTGAAGAGCTCAGTCCCACAAGGCTGCCGCCCTACCCCCACTTCAGACACCAATCCCAAGTCCAGCCTGGCAACGTGCACCTACTAAAACTGAACATAAGAAACCCAATGACCCAGCAACTCCATTCCTACTTCTATATCCCGGAGAAATTAGTGCATGTGTCCACCAGAGGACATGTTCCTGGCAGCTTTATTCATATTAACCAAAGAGCAAAAACATTCCATATGTCTCTCAACAGAATGGATAGACAAATTTAATATATTCACACAGTTATTCATTAAGTTACTCAACAATAAAAAGGAACCAAGTATTGATACCTAACATCTTACAATTCCATTTAGATGAAATTCTAGAAAAGACAAAACTGCTTTCTGATAATATAACTCAGCCAAACCTACCAGGGTGATGAAAATGTATACCTTGATCAGAGTCATAGTTACATGGGTGTGTACATGTGTAAAAAATCATCAAGATGTAAACTTATGATTAGCACTCATATGCATTTTACTGTATGTACATTTTATTTCAATGAAAAGATTCTTTTAATCCCATGAAGAGCTAAGAATTCCCAGCTTTTAAGGCCACATGCTATTAACTCAGAGGAAAGAGGTGAAGATTGTGTAAACAACCCCCCTTGAATATTTTCCCCACTTTGAGTGATCCTCCATTGGTTTTCTAATTAGTCAAATACTGGCCATCTACAAGGCCCTCCCAACCACCACTCTCTCTGATTAGTCTTCCTACATATCCCCGCCAAAGATGTTCTCTTTCTCCTCTCACCTCCTGTCCGTACCTCCCTATGTATCTGGACACATACATCACCTTCTTGGCTAGGCCAAATAGAGATGGATTCTTATTAGTTGAAGCCAGCACATAATACACAGTAGTTGGCACATAATAACATACTCAATAAACGCTTGTTGAATTGTAACTGAAATATCACCTGCCCTCACCTACTCCATCTTGGCCATGCTAAAGCCAGGCTACTATCAGGCCCCACCGCTGTCGTATTGCTGGTTCTACTGTGCATTGACAGAGCCCAAGCATGAGGGTATGGGAAAGTTACCATGGTTCAGGAAAGCCAAGCATCCTCATTTTCCTCCCAGAGCCCAGTTCAGGATACAATCCTACTACAGTGAGGGGAAGTACAGTTAATTCACAACTGAGGCTATTGACGGAAAGCTGTATGTTTCCCAGATGGCAACTATGGGTCTCAACCAGTTAAAAGATTTTAGATGTTGGATTGCTGATTTCTGTGATATAGAGGCTGTGTTCTTAGTCAGTTTAATTCAGCATGCATTTTTGAGTATCCAGTGGGTGCCTATCACTGTACGAAACCTATGGATGCTACAAAAGACATGAGCCAACCAACAATACAAAAGGCAGAATAGGGGCGTCTGGGCGACTCAGTCAGGGGAACATCTGACTCTTGATTTCAGCTCAGGTCATGATCCCAGGGTTGTGGTATCGAGCCCCGTGTCAGGCTCCAAGCTGTGGAGCCTGCTTGGGATTCTCTCTCTCTCCCTCTGCCCCTCTCCCCCACTCACATAAGGCACCCAGGGGTTCAGCATGATAGAAATTTGTGAGGGTGTTTTGTTTCAGTTTGGCTATCATAATGATTAGGGGACCCCACTGACAGTTCATAAACAGGAATCAGGAATACTAGACAACTGTCAATACTAGACAGTTCCACACATCAAAGATTTGTACTGTGCCCTACATGACTCTTTAAAGGTTCTTTATTGTTGTATAACACAATTACAGAAAAATGCACAGATCATAAGTGTGTTACAGCTCGATGAATCTCCACGAACTGAACACCCCCTAGTGCTGAGGATAGTCCTATACCTATCCTAACTTCTAACAGCATGTATACATTTTGCATACTTTTGAACTTTACATAAATGGACCCATGACTTGTAAATGAATCACTACGCATTTGCAGAGCTGAACTATCTCTTCACAATTATGTGACTGCAGCAAAAACTAATTCTGCCCAAATTTATTATACATTGCCTATTCCAAGAATGCAGCTAGCATATAACTGTAAATTGAGGGATGCTTTTTTGTTTCATTTTGTTTTTTAACTCAGAGCTTCACCAAGAGTTCATGGCACTGATAGCGATACTTTTTCCTGGTTTTTGAATTGTTGATACAACACGATTGTGTCAGTGTTCCTCTGAAGCTGCTGGATTCCTGGTAATGCTATGTGTAGGTGCAAACACACATAAAGTGCAGACTGCTTCTTTAGGTGCAGAAATAGCTGTGTCAATATTTATTAGTCAGCTTGTGATAGGTTGTACCGCAGTAACAAACTCCAACAATTTCAGTGGCTCGCAACAAGCTGTATTTTTTATTCATATGTACATCAGGTGAAACCCGATGCACATGTCTTTAGTCTGAGTGCCAAAGGAGCAGACCCTGTCTGGAACACGCTCTCCTTATGGCAGAAGGAAAGAACGGCGGAGCCATATGATGGCTTTTCAAGCTCTGCCCGAGTGTGGCACTTCCATTCACATTACACTAGCCAAAGCAAATCATAAAGCAAGCCTGACATCACTTGGGTGAGGTGCTGCAAGCCACATGCTATCAGGTTGGCATGTATAATTCTGTGATGGAGAAGGCAGGAAATAATCAGGAGTCATGATAATACAATGTACCATATATACTGAAATGCATATGCATATTTTTTTGTAAATTATATTTCTTTATTTCACCTTTATATTCCAATAAGGGCTTATATTACTTTGTTTTTAAAGTATATGTGAGAGTAGATTATATTCTCTTTGATTTCCACTTCAGGAGAGAGGAGTGTTATGCTACAGAAGGAGATGTTGGTTCTAAGGGGTTGGGAATTAGTGGTCTGACCCAATCATGGTAATTTTATTACCTTTGCAATGATTGACTTACGAATAGATACAGGTTGCGATCCTGACCAAGGAGATCCAAGAGGAAGCCTGTGGAGAGGGACTTCTGGGAAGTCCCTTCCGAGAATTCGCTCTTTAAGAAAAACATAAGAAAAAGCTACACACATCATTGTGTATGTTTTTGTGATCACATCATATGTGATATGTTTTTGAACCATGACAGTTATCTTGAACCCATGAAGGGAAAATGCAACACACTGAGAGTGGCAACGTGGAAAAATAAAAAGAATCTGAGTACTTGAGCTCTTGAGCCACTGAGGTTTCTTGAAAGTGCCTTATCAGAAGCTCCTGTGTAGCTCAGTTGGTTGAGTGTCTGACTCTTGATTTCAGCTCAGGTCCTGATCGTGAGGTCGTGAGATCAAGCCTCATGTTGGGCTCTGCCCTGGCAGCTAGGAGCCTGCTTGGGATTCTCTCTCTTTCCCTCTCTCTACCCCTCCCCTGTATGCTTTCTCTCTCTCTTTCAAAATAAATTTAAAAACTTTTTTTAAAAGTGTATTGGGGCACCTGGGTAGCTCAGTTGGTTAAGCATCCGACTCTTGGTTTTGGCTCAGGTCACGATCTCACAGTTTGTGAGTTCCAACCCTGCATCAGGCTCAGGGCTGACAGCGCAGAGCTTGCTTGGGATTCTCTGTCTCATCCTCACTCTGCACCTCCCCTGCGCGCGCGCTCTCTCTCTCAAAATAAATAAGTAAACATTTTTTAAAGTGTCTTATGTTTGAACACCTTGTGTGAAATAATGCATTTTTCTTATATTGAAGAAATCTGTAGTTGACTTTTCTTACTTGCAGTTGAAAGTATTCTACAATGATCATGTGGAATGGGAAGTCTGGGTGCAGAGATACTGGTTAGTAGGATATTGTAACCGTCCAGGCAAGAGGTAATGAGGACTTAAATTAGGGAAAGGTCTGTGTACATCCATGGTGCTATGCTAGTAAATGTTTAACAACCAGCTCTCGGTCAGGGTGGAGGGAGGTACGAGCTGTTTTGTAGCATTTGCTGATTTCTACAGTGTAAATATTGCCAATTTTAAGCTGTCAAGAGTTTGACAACTGGATCTTTGCAAGTTGGTGCCAGTTGGCTCTAGCACACCGCTGGCTGTGGGGTTAGAAAACCAGGGCAGATACAAAAGACTCCGCAGAAGGAGAACTGGTAAGACTTCAGATTATGCGAGCAATACGGAAGTTGTAATCTGACAGGCAAACAGAAATTTTACTTGTCTATGTGACTTCATTTCTGTGTTTGAGGGGAAGACCGAAGCATCCCACAACCAGGACACTTCCCAGAAAGTACCTTAGGAGACACAGCACTGCTTTGGAGAGAGATTCTACAGCCCCCAAAGAAGTATTATAAATTAATTTTATGGCTAACACACTGTACAGAGAGGCAATAAAATGAAGCTATGATAAAGCGGGTGTCTCTGGCACTGAGCCCAGGAAAAGGCAGGGTGAACATGCAAGACATCACAGTGTCTGAGAGCCCGTATAGGCAAGACCCTGGAAGCTGACGCTGGAGGGAGTCTGGGTGGAAGCACGTGGCAAGGAAAGCAGCAGCGTTGGCCAGAATGAACACGCTAGTTAGGGCCAGCCAAAGTGGAGAAGCCATCGCTAGTCATCAATCTATCGCTTTCTCTGCTTATTCACCCACAATTTAGTAACAGTCTGCTACATACTGGGTCCTAGGCTAGGTAGTTGCTCAGGATGCACAAAATGGATTCTCCCAGACCTCCGTTTGTCACAGGTAAGATAAACAGGTAACCTGGATTAACGGCAAAATACAGGATCATGGAATACTGTATTCTGATTTAAAAGTAAATGTGCATCAAGCTTAATTTTTGTCTCTGCAGTGAAATTCGGAAGACTAAGAGAGGGCCCTGTCGACTCAGCCCTGGCGTTATTCAGCATTTACTCTGAATTTCTGTAGCATTCATGTCTATTGCTGTAATGTTAAATCAATGTGTTTCATAAAAGTCAACAAGATCAGAAAGACTTGGCTATTAATTAGAAGATAAAAAAAAACATTGGCCCTGGGGTGTCTGGGGGGCCTGGGGGGCTCAGTCAGTTAAGCATCTGACTCTTGATTTCAGCTCAGGTCATGATCTCACAGTTCGTGAGTTCAAGCCCTGCCTCGGGCTCTGTACTGATGGCACAGAGCCTGCTGGGGATTCTCTTTCTCCCTCTCTTTGCCCCTCCTCTTCTTGTTCTCTCTCTATCTGTCAAAATAAATAGACACACTTAAAAATTTTTTTTAAAAAAATACAAAAAACCATTGACCCCATGAATGCTATTTAAGGTTGTCAAGCACCCCCAAGCCATAGCTAAGAATTTTTCTATTGTAGAGAGATCCTATTCTCTAGGAAGGCAATTCTGCAGGAAAAAGCTCCCACTTTTGCATCAATGTAGCCCAAGACCTTCATCTCAGGCATGTGTAGCTAAAAAGAACCTGTTCTTTGAGTCACTGTTTTTACCCAAATGTTATCTCATGCCAAGCAGTCCCTTATTTTGTTTCCTGCTACTCAGATGCCAGGTTATTTGATCTGGCTTGTTCTTAGAAAAAAAATCAGTAGCGTATACAATGGTATCATGAACATTCTTCAGTTTTTTTGATTAAAAAAAAAAAACTTATCCAACCTGTCTTAAGCAAAAAAAAAAAAAAAAAAAAAGGATACATTTACTTATGTAAATGAGAGATCCAGGGAGTAGGTTTTACTTCAGGTGTGGCTGATGGAGATAGTCAAATGATGTCACAGGGACCTGGTTTCTCTCTCTCCATCTTTCAGTTCTGCATCTTCCTTCTCAGGCTGGCCTCCCCGCTCATGGTGACAATACAGCTGCTGCAGCTCAATACACTCTTCCCAGGTATGAGAACAGCAGAAAATAGAGACCATCTAGTTCTATTCTATCCAGTTCGAACAAAAAGGTTGGACCTAACTTTCACTAGCCAGAATTAGGTCAGATGCCCCTCCCTGACCCAATCACACTGGCCAGGACACAGCCGGGTTAAACCTAGGTCTAACGCCATCCTTGTTGTTAGCAGATGGGTCAGCCTCACTGGAATCACAGGAACATTGAGTAGAGATGGAGTCTATTTCTTTTTTTTTTTTAACTGAAATATAATTGACATATGACATTATATTAGTTTCAAGTGTACAACAATAATGACTTGATATTTGCATACACTGTGAAATGAACACCACTAGACTTAGTCACCATCTGTCACCATCCGAAGTTACAAAATTCGAGTGTATTTGTAAATGCAAATTCAGAACTATTATTAATAACAGGGTAAATGGATATGAAGCACCCAAATTCATCGTTGTTCACCACTGTCATGTACTAAACTGATGTATAAAAGCTCCATATTAACCTCTTAACCCCTGGGGACTACATGAGTCTTCCCCTGGTGTAGACAGACTTGAACTGGTGGAGAAGACCTGACTTCTTTGTCATCATGGCTCTTATTCCCAATGCTCTTACCAAAATCCAGAGCTGAGGCAAGGGTCCTGAGATTAAAGACACACACACACACATACACACACCCCTACATATATACGTGTGTGTACATGTAGAGAGAGAAAGAGATTTTTAAGGAATTGGCTCACACAACTGTAGGGGCTAGCAAGACCAAAATCCATACAGCAGGTCAGCAGTCTGGAAACTCAAGCAGTTCTTCCATGTTACAATCTTAAGACAGAATTCCTTCCTATCCAGGAAGCTTCAATTTTGGCTCTTAAGACCTTCAATTGATTGGGTGAGGCCCACCCATACTATGGATGGAGGGTAATCTCTTTCACTTCAAGTCAGTTGACTGCAAATGTTAATCACATACCAAATACCTTCACAGCAACAGGCTGTGTCTGGGCACCATGGTCTAGCACCATGGTGGGCCAAGTGGGCACCCACCAAACAACTGGGCACCATGGTCTAGCCAAGTTGATACATAAAATTAACCAGCACAGTGCTTCAGGTCGTTTGTGATGTCATCCTCCCAGGTACTTGATTCCAGCAAGCATGGTCTCCAGCAAGAAATACAGAATGCAGGAGTCCAGTTCCCACCCTGACCTACAGCCAGGAAATGACCTGAAAGAGAGAAACTATATGAGAGATGGTGGACCAGAAATCTGGGAGGGGCCTCAGCTCTGAGCATTGACTTCCAAGTCACTATCAGGCTTGGATTGACTACTTCCAAACTTCTTCATGAGGAAGACGAAAAAACTTCTATAATATTTAAGTCATTGAATTTTAGGGGTGTTTCTGTTATGCGCAGCTGAGCTCAATTCTATATAAGACCAAACAAACAAACAAACCCTAAGAAAAATAAAGAAAACACAACTCATTTACAAAAACAAAGGATGAAAGAATGAAGCATTACTTTAATGAAAGCATAGTTCAAGATGACAGAAATAAGACTAGAGAGATTTTTTTACTATAAATATAAATGTTTTAAAAATCTTTGTGAAGGGCTCTCAGATGAGGTCAAAACCATTTTCAATCATATTTTTTCAAGAAAGGCACATTGTTCTCAGAAAGAACTTAGGGTGTGTGAATATCAAGCAAAGTAAAATTCAAGCCAGAAAACAGTAAATAATTAAAGAGTGTTATTTAATATTGGCAGTCTCTATTTTAAAAACATCCACAAGCTTTTATGCACTGAATAACATCATACGCATGCATGCATGCGCGCGCGTGCGCGCGCGCACACACACACACACACACACACACACACAAAGTTCGCACATCATTATAACTTAGTACAGTGCCAAGCCCAGATGGTTTCACAGATGATTTCTTTCAAAGCTGAAAGAAAGCAATAACTTCAACACCTCAAAATTTGTTTCAGTAGCTATAAAAGGACATATGTCTACCAATACATTTTACAAAGCCAAAAAGATCCTGAAAACAAAATGTACTATGAATATTGTTGCAAAATTCTAAATAAAATACATACCAGGAAACTTAATCAGGAAGTACATTAAAATAGTACCACTGCAATGCTGCTAATTAAAGTTTATTACAACAATGCCAGGATATTTCAGTATCAGGAAATCTATTGTCATAATTTAGCAAGTTAATTGGTAAAAGGAAAAAAGTATATATATATATATATATATATATATATATATATATATATATATCTTGATGTGAGCCCAAAAGTCTGCTTTTATGAATTTCAAAAGCTATATCTGATTTTTAAAAGTTCTTGGTAAACTAATAATAGGTGAATTATTTCTTAATAGAATATAAAAATATCTGGTTCATACTAGCAGCCAACGTATTATTCAACAGTGAAACAGAGTAACTCCCACTATAATCTTCATCAACCTCATAAATAAAATAAACACTTATAGGGCCACCTGGTTGGTTCTGCCAGTTAAGCATGGGACTCTTTATTTCAGCTCAAGTCATGATCTCACCGTTAGTGGGTTCAAATCCGGTGTCAGGCTCTGTGCTGACAGCACAGACCCTGCTTGGGATTCTCTCTCTCCTTCTCTCTCTGACCCTCCCCCCCTCATATGCACACACTCTCTCTCTCTCAAAATAAATAAACCTTAAAAAATAAAATAAACAATCATAATAACATCCTCAAGTAACTGTTATAAAGAGATCTCTAGAAACTATTGCTGCTTTATTAAACTGCATAAGCAATGTCCTTACTAGGCACAAAGCAGATCTGTAGGTGCCTCCCTCATTTCCACCCCACAGGCTACCTTCTTCCAACCAGATTGCTCCCCCAGGCCCTTTAAAAAAAATTCCAGAGACCCTAGTAATGATAGAAACAAGGCAGATGAATAGCCCTTTAGCCACAGCTGTTCTCATGGTTAATGCCCAGCTCCTCCTGGAGGTGCCAGAGCGGTAGGTGGGTCTCTCCAGCTTCCCCCTCTTCTGACCACAGGCTCAGGGTGCTGAGGGGGCTCTTTCCAGAACCTCTCCTGGAGTCCAGCCCACCCAGACCCCAGGCCTAATCAATGGCCTTCCCAAGCCAGGAGGGTGCACAGGCTGATCCAGGGCAGGTCTAGGCAAGTGGGATGCACAGAGCTGTTATTTTACAGCTTAAGCATCATGAGAGGGTCTGATGACTCAGCCAGCAATTTCTTGAGCCAACATCATCCATGTGGTAAGGAACTGAGAGGTAAGGAACTAAGGGTATTCGGAATTAGCTGTGGGGGCAGAATGGGGTACAAATGCACCTCAAGCCGGCCTCTACTGGGTTCATGAGATCCAAGGGCCATTTGGAACAAAGAAAAGCTTGCGATCCAAAAGTGCCAGAGATGTGTGCATAACCCTCCTCCCCAGTCACCACCCGCCTGTGATATGGAGGCCCCAGAGGACTAGACGGGCGCCATCTGGTGGCGCTCCGTGGAGGTGTGCGTGACCCCAGTAACTTAAATCACGCTGAGTACCGGCTCCCTGGCTGGAGGCGGCAGCGCACAACTCCTAAAACACCAGGGGAAGCCATTCTCAAAGAATCCGAAGTGAAGTCGCCCCTTGGAGTGAAGCGGTGCTGTGGTCCTGACTCTGTCGGCCTTTAAGGTACCCATAACCCAGGGGAGGGGAGGGTCACCCCTGAGCTGGCTCTTGAATGAGGTGAGGAAGGGGAGAAAGGGCCTTCCTGACAAAGGGCATGTGACCGGGACAAATGTTGTAGAGGGGCTTGGCACGTTCCGTGGCTAGAGTGTAAGTGCCTGGGGACCAGGTGGGAGATGGGGAGGAAAAGGATGGAAATAGCTGTGAAGGGTCCCCAGCGCCTGGGCGCCTGGCAGGGAGTTTGGACTTTATCCTGGGCCAGGCATTTTAAATCTAAGTAGCATGCTGATGTACATGGTCAGGCCAGCACTGTGTTATAAGAAAATGTGAATTGGAATGCTGTCAAGAGGACACTGTGCTCTCACCAGACCCCACCACTCCCTGTCGTCTGCCCCTACCCTCAGCTTCATCGGTATACCCCACTTCCCCAGCCCCTGAAGCCTGTGCGTTTATGACCCTGTAAGGTCATGGGGTGCTGGTTCCAGATGGCACACCCAGGAACTGACAGAAAAGAGACATATCTGCCAGTGGCAGGAGGGTGTGTGAGAAATAAGCCCACTGACCCAATCAAAGGAGGGACGCAGAGACTTGGAGCACAGTGAAGGGAGGCTTTAAGCAACGTTCTTGCAAGAGCGGGTATCTGATGGACAGGCATACTCGGGCAGTTACAGCAGGCAATTTATCTCCCAACATGCAAGTCCCTCCCCTGATTTCTCACTGGCTGAGTACTACAGAGGTGACAGCCTTACCTGGACATTGTCTATGCCCATGTAAGGCAAAAAGTAGTCTAATTGGAACAAATGTACATTTCCTGAGGTGACTTAAAGACTTTCAGTCCTGGGGCGCCTGGGTGGCTCGGTCGGTTAAGCGTCCGACTTCGGCTCAGGTCATGATCTCACGGTCCGTGGGTTCGAGCTCCGCATCGGGCTCTGTGCTGACAGCTCAGAGCCTGGAGCCTGTTTCAGATTCTGTGTCTCCCTCTCTCTTTGACCCTCCCCCGTTCATGCTCTGTCTGTCTCTGTCTCAAAAATAAATAAACGTTAAAAAAAAAAAATTAAAAAAAAAAAAGACTTTCAGTCCCTCCTTTGTTCTTCGGCACGTGCTCATTGCAGAGCCCATGAAAATAAGCCTCTGAGATGGAGGGGGAAAAAGAACCAGGAAGTGAAGTGCCTCCGGGTTTGGGACTCCACTGGGGGGAGAGGGGGAGGCGGTTTCATATATATTTCCAATAGGTTGTAAACCTACTGTTAACTAGACAGCACAGTTTTTGTTTGGAATTTCTGAAAATGGATTATCTCACTTACTCCTCACAGGTGTGACATCAGCCTCTAATCCTTCACACTGGATGATGTGGGGGCGGGGGTCAGGTGCTGCCCCCCCCCCCCCCCCCCCCCTCATCACTCTGTAATGACATGAGAGGCCCAGGCTCTCAAGGAAAGGCCGCCCCCTGGCCCCTAGCCAGGCCCTGGACACGAGGCACAGCGGTACTGTCTTCCTGTCCTTGCTTCAGATCAACACTGTCTGGGTCGCCTCTGTTTTAAAGATTGCCTCTTCCTCCCTGGCTCAGGATTTCATTCTCTTTGACTCTGTCCTCCCTCAGGGAAGCACTGGATGTTTTAGAGGGAGACCAGACCTCCCCCCATGAAGGGTCAGAGGTACACCAAGGCACTCAAACCACTAGCCCTCAGGCAGCCATATGCAGGTTCCAGGTACAGAAGGGCCGAGGTGGCAGCCAGTGTGCCTTGGAAGGGGGAAAGAATGCCATCTGGTGGCCATTTCTGAAACACAGAGGACTGGAATGCATTGTATTTTGTTCTGATTCTGTCCCAAGATCTTGAGCAAAGTAGAAAAAAGCCAGAGAGTAGTGGAGTACCTAAGGGCCACCAGTATCTAAGGGCCAGAGCGGAAACGACAAATTCAAAACATTCCCTCTTCTCTGGCCACAACTGACCTCCCCTCCGTTCCCCTGTCACGGATCCCCCTCCAATGTTATTCCTCTGTCTGAATGCCCCTCTCTCCCTCCAGGCAGGAACCTGAGACCAGGCTCAAAGGTGATCTCTCCATGTTCCAGTGTAGCTAATGCCTTCCTCCTGTGCTCTCCTAAACATAGCCAAACCAGTCCTGCACTCCTGGCTGTGCGGGGTCACTCCTTGGCTCTGATATTGTCTCCCACACCGGGCGCAGTATTCTTCCTTGAGGAGTGCTAAGAAGCTTCTCATCCCTCGACTGGTGTCAGAGTGAGTCCTGTGGGTCAAATGACGCGAGAGGTGTTCAGAGGAGTGAGATCCCAAGTTCTCATTGCTGTTCCCCCCCCTTTTTTTTTTTAATTTTTTAAAATATTTATTTGTTTTTGAGAGACAGAGAGACATAGTGTGAGCAGGGGAGGGGCAGAGAGAGAGAGAGAGACAGAATCCAAAGCAGGCTCCAGGCCCTGAGCTGTCATCACAAAGCCTGACGTGGGGCTCGAACTTACAGACCGATCCATGAGATCATGACCTGAGCTGAAGCTGGACACTTAACTGACAGAGCCACCCAGGTGCCCCTAGAGTTATTGAAAAGTAGACTTTGATTAATTGTAACAAACTCCAGCAAACTCTGGAGTAACCACTAAAGAGAGTTTGGGTGGTTTTTTTTTTTTTAATATTTATTTTTGAGAGACAGAACACAAGCAGGGGAGGGGCAGAGAGAGAGAGAGAGAGGGAGGCACAGAGTCTGATGCAGGCTCCAGGCTCTGAGCTGTCAGTACAGAATCCCATACGGGGCTTGAACTCACGAGCTGTGACATCATGACCTGAGCCAAAGTCAGACACTCAACCAACTGAGCCACCCAGGCGCCCCTGGTGTTTTGTTTTGTTTTTTAATGTTTATTTATTTATTTTGAGACAGGCAGAGATCATGAGCAGGGGAGGGGAAGAGAGAAAGTCCCAAGCAGGCTCTGCATGAAATCAAGAGTCAGATGCCTGACTCTGGCTGAGCCTCTCATGTGCCCCAAAAAGAGTTTTTTTCAAGAACTATAACTGATATGTTAAGAGGAGGAAAGTAAAATTTTTTAAAATATTCAAAACCAGGGGCAGACCTAGGTGACTCAGTTGGTTAAGCATCTGATTTCAGGCCATGATCTCATAGTTTGTGAGTTTAAGCCCCACATCGGGCTCTCTGCTGTCAGCTCGGAATCAGCTTCAGATCCTCTGTCCTCCCTGTCTCTGTGCCCCTCCCCCCCGCTCTCTCTTTCTCTTTCAAAAATAAATAAACATTAAAAAAATAAAATAAATTGGGAATGCAAGCTGGTGCAGTCACTCTGGAAAACAGTATGGAGGTTCCTCAAAAAACTAAAAATAGAACTACCATATGACCCAGCAATTGCACTACTGGGCATTTATCCACGGGATACAGGTGTGCTGTTTTGAAGGGACACATGCACCCCCATGTTTATAGCAGCATTATCAACAATAGCCAAAGTATGGAAAGAGCCCAAATGTCCATCGATGGATGAATGGATAAAGAAGATGTGATATACATATACAATGGAATATTACTCGGCAATCAAAAAGAATGAAATCTTGCCATTTGCAACTACAGGGATGGAACTGGAGGGTATTATGCTAAATGAAATTAGTCAGTCCGAGAAAGACAAAAATCATACGACTTCACTCATATGAGGACTTTAAGGGACAAAACAGATGAACATAAGGGAAGGGAAACAAAAAGAATATAAAAACAGGGAGGGGGACAAAACAGAAGAGACTCATAAATATGGAGAACAGAGGGTTACTGGAGGGAGTGTGGGAGCGGGGATGGGCTAAATGGGTAAGGGCCATTAAGGAATCTACTCCTGAAATCATTGTTGCACTAAATGCTAACTGATTTGGATGTAAATTTTAAAAACTTAAATTAAAAATTAATTAATTAATTAGTTAAATTAATTTAAATACTCAAAACCAGAAAAAGCAGAAAAGACGGGAAAGTTAAGAAAGAAAGAAAAGCAGGGACTCAAACAGGCAATTTGTACACTTACATTCGGAGCAGCATTACTTATGCACAATCACCAAATGCGGTGACAACCTTTACCACACAATAAATGTCCATCAACAGGTAAATAGATAAACAAAATATGGTATATCAATGTAATGGATTATTATTCAGCCTTAAAAAGGAATTAAATTCTGATGCATGCTACATGAATGAAGCTCAAAAATATTATACTTTAGTATAGTATAGGGGCACCTGGCTGGCTTGGTGGAAGATGCAACTCTTGATCACAGGGTTGTAAGTTCAAGCCCCACATTGGGTGTGGAGATTATTTTAAAATAAAATCCTTTTTTTAAAAATCTTTATTTATTTTGAGGAGGGAAGGGACATAGAGAGAGAGGGAGAGAGAGAATCTTAAGCAGGCTCCACACTCAGTGTGGAGCCCCACACAGGGCTTGAACTCACAACCCTGAGATCATGACCTGAGCTGAAATCAAGAGTGGCATGCTTGACTGACTGATTCACCCAGATACTGCTAAAAATAAAATCTTCAAAAAAGAAATATATATATATATATATATATATGTATGTATATAGCACTATGTGAAATAAACCAGACACAAAAGGACAAATATTATGATACCATTTTTATAAGGTAGGTAGAAGAGGCAAATTCATAGAGACAAAAAGTAGAATAGAGCTTCCCAGAGGCAATGATGAGGGGGAGTGGGGAGTTTTTGTTTACTGGGTACAGATTTTCTTTTGGGATTGTCAAAAGTTCTGGAAATAGATAATGGTGATGGTCATACGACACTGTGAGTTTGCTTAATGCCACTGAACTGTATGCATAAAAATGGTTAAAATGGTAAATTTTATGTTATGTATATTTTACCACAGAAACAAGGAATAAAGAACAAGTACTATGAATGAAAATGTTACAAACATCGTAGGTATTAATCTAACTATATTTATAATCAATGTAGATGTGAATGGTCTAAATACACCAGTTAAAGAACAGAAACTGTCACAGTGGATTTAAAGAGACCCAATTATATGTTGTGTACAAGAAATCCACTTTAAATATGAAGACATGGACAGATTAAAGGTAAAAGGACGGGGGAGTTCCCCTCTACTTGCTAGATGGCATGCTGCCCAATTCATGAATTATTTAATAAAGTTGATGAGATATTTTAAAAAAAGTAAAAGGATAGAGAAAGACACACCATGCTTACACTACTCAAAAGAAAGCTGGAATTGCTACATTAATTCTAGACAAAGCAGACTTCGAACAGGAAGAATCAGAGATAAAGATGTCAATTCTCCAAGAGGATATAACAGTCCTTAAGCCGTATGCACGTAACAACAGAACATTAAAATACAAGAGACAAAAGCTGATGGAACTGAGCTGAGAAATAGACAGTTTCACTGGTATAGACTTCAGCTCTCTCTCTCTGTGGTGGACAGATCCATCAGGCAGAAAATCGTAAGTATATATCTGAACTGAACAGCACGATCAATCAGCTGGATCTAATTGACGTTTATGGACTACTTCATCCAACAACAACAGACTATACTTTCTTCTCAAATTCCCATGTAACATTCACCAAGATAGACCATACCTGGGCCATAAAACACGCTTCAGTGGGGCGCCTGGGTGGCTCAGTTGGTTGAGCGTCACTCTTGATTTCAGCTCAGATCATGATCTCAGGGTTTGTGAAATCCAGCCCCGTGTTGGGCTCATGCTGACAATGTATCACCTGCTTGGAATTCTCCCTCCCTCTCTCTCTGACCCTTCCTTTCTATCTCTCTCAAAATACATAAATAAACTTAATAAAAAAAAAAAGCACTTCACTGGATTTGAAAGAATAGAAATCATACTAAGTCTGCTCTCAGACCACAATGAAATTAAACTAGAAATCAATAACAGAACAGTAACTGGAAGATCCCCAAATATTTGGACATATTAATATATATTATAACCATTATATGGATGTATTAATATAAAATGTATTAAACAGCATACTTCACAAATAACAAATGGGTCAAAAAAGTCTCAAAATTAAGTCTTAAAACTGTAAAATATTTTTAACTAAATGAAAATGCAATTTAATAGGAATTTGTGAGAGCAGTACCTAAAGGGAATTTTATAAAAAATAAAGAAACACGGGTGCCTGGGTGGCTCAGTCGGTTAATGTGTGACTTTGGCTCAGGTTATGATCTCATAGTTCATGAGTTTGAGCCCCACATTGAGTGAGCACAAGCCCCAAGCCCCGCTTCTCTCTCTCTCTCCCCCTCTCTCTCTCTTCCCCTTCTCTCTGCCCCTCGCTCACTTGTGCCCTCTCTCTCTCTCTCTCAAAAAAAATAAAGATAAAAAATAAACAAATTCATAGCACTGAATGTGCATACAGTACTGATACATGCTACAATATAGATGAGCCTTGAAAACATACTAAGGGAAAAAACAGACACAGAGTCCATGCATTGCATGATTCCATTTATATGACACGACTGTCATACACAAATCCATAGAGACAAAGTAGATTAATGGCTGCCTGAGGCTGGGGAGCATTTCTCCTGGGGAGTAAATTTGGAGTCACTGCCAGGTGGATTTCTTTTTGGAGTAATGAAACGTTCTAAAATCGGGGGTGGGGCGTTTGGCTGGCTCAGTCTGCATACTCAAGAGTATGCAACTCTTGATCTCGGGGTTGTGAGTTCAAGCCCCACTTTGGGTGTAGAGATTACTTAAAAATAAAATCTTAAAAAATAAATAAAGTAAAATAGGGGGTGCCTGGCTGGTTCAGGTGATAGAGCATGTGACTCTTGATCTGGGGTCATGTGTTCAAGCCCCACATTGGCCGTAGAGATTACTAAAAAAAAGAGAGAGAAACAAAAGTGTTCTAAAATTGATTGTGGTGGTGGTTGCACAATTCTGAGTATACTAAAAGCCATAAATTGTACAGGCTAAATGAGTGAATTGTACAGTATGTGAATTCTGTCTCAATATAGATGTTAACCAAAAACAGTAAATAGGAAAAAAAAACTCTAAGTAATCTAAAAGGTGTGAGCAATTTTAAATGATTTTGAAATGCTAGATAGTAGAAACACAAACTAAATAGCAAAAACAACCAAAACAATTATTAAAACCATTCGCATCTAGGACTGACCTCCCCTTGAGTCACCATATTAATCAAACAGCCTTTGGTTCCACAGGGCATGATGGACTTGTGTGGTACGAGATTGCTATGGCCTGAATGTCTGTGTCCCCCAAAATCCATAGGTTGAAATCTTACCCCCATAAGGTGATGAAATTAGGAGGTGGGGCCTTTAGGGGTGATTGGGTCATAAGGGTGGAGTTCCCATGGATGGGATTAGTGCCTTATAAGAGACACCACCGAGCTCCCCAGTGCCTTCCTCCATGTGGGGACACAAAGACAGCTGTCTATGAACCAAGAAGCAGGCCCTCACCAAACACTGAATCTGCCTGCCCCATGAACTTGGACTTCCCAGCTTCCAGCACGGTGGGAGATACATTTCTGTTGTTTATAAACTATTCGGTCAACGCTATTTTGTTATAGCAGACAGAACGGACTGTGACAGAGGTCAAGTAGCATGAATGCAGCCATCCTAAGGCTGTCCCAACACACTGAAGGCTTCCAACCAAGGGGCACAGGAGAAAACTAGAGGTGCAGCCTTTTTCCTAGGGAAGAGTATGTGCACGGGAGGCCTACCCTGGATTGGGACCCTCACATGTCTTAAAGATGCATGGAATTTCACATCAAAATCCTGCATGCCTCCCCGCCTCAGTCAACCACCCCTCCCCCAAATCCCATGTACCAATATGAGCCAGAGCACAGCAGCGGCTGCCTCCTGTGTAAGGGCCTGGGTGTCTGGGCTCTTCCAGTGTCCCCACCCCCACTGCTAACCTCACTCCTGGGTGGCCAGTCAAATTTGCTTTACCTGCCTGGCCCCTAAAGTAAATCCCTGTACCCCACCAAAGATTTCTAAGGAAGGGGCGCCTGGGTGGCTCAGTTGGTTAAATGTCCAACTCTTGATTTTGGCTCAGGTCACGACCTCCCATTTGTGAGTTCAGGTCCCAAGTCCAGATCCGCACTCCTGGCATGGAGGCTGCTTGGAATTCTTTCTCTCTGCCTCTCTCTCTGCCTCTTCCTCACTTGCGTTCTCTCTCTCTCTCTCTCAAAATAAATAAACTTAAAAAAAATTTTTAATTAAGAAAAAAACATTTCTAAGGGAAATGCCTGCTCCTTTGGTTTGGAAGAGAAAGAAAGAGGGGACCGATCATCTTTTTGCCTTTAAAAAACGTTCTTCAATTCTTGGCTAAATTTAAAATATGAATCATAAAAGCAAAGGCATGGTGGAGAGGGAGAGACAGGGGACAAAAACCCCTCTCTGGAGGGGAACAAAAAATCTAGATTTAGAAACTACTAGGTTTAGGAGCTGGGTTCCTCAAGCCAGGACATCAGAGAGTATTTAGGGGGTGCTTTGTGGTGACCGTTGGCCGTTATACTTTGGTTTCAGTTTTAAGCACATGGCTTTTAAAGGGACTTTCCCCAGCGGAGCAGGAAGAGCTAACAACTGGAACAGTCGCAGAACAAGGAGCAAACTTAGCTGAAAACAGCTGCTGCCTGCAAGCAATAAAGCGTGAGCGGCTGGAGTGTCGCACAGCTGCCAGCAGCTGGAACCAACCAGGTGACCGTCAGGTCAGAGCCTCAGGACTTTACGCACACCGAACCCCGAGGTTTGTGAAAGCACGATGTCTTCCGTAGGGCGGGGGAAAAGGAAATGAAAGCTAATATTAGGTTGAGCAGCTACTGGTGACACTAAAAGTTCATGCCAAGTCAACGTGAAGAAAAATGCCCAAAGATGGCCTTTCTGGGGGAAGATAGAGGGATCACTGAGATGCAATCAGTCAGGCCCACCCTCCCCATCCCGAGATACAAATTACCACCCCCTCTTCCTGCCTTCAGTTAAAAATAAGGAAGGGGGTGCTTTTTTTAAAAAAAGATAGGACATTAAAAAGTAACAGGTGGTCGGGTGCCTGGGTGACTCAGTCGGTTAAGCATCCAACTTCAGCTCAGGGCATGATCTCACAGGTTTGTGAGTTTGAGTCCCACATCAGGCTCTCTGCTGTCAGCACAGAGCCCGCTTTGGATCCTCTGCCCCTCTCTCCCCCTGCCCCTCCCCTGCTCATTCTCTCTCTCTCTCTCTCTCCCTCTCTCTCCCTCTCTCTCTCAAAATAAATAAACATTAAAAAAAAGTAAAAGGTGGTAAAAATTTGTCCCCTCAGATGCCCAGGTCCTCTCTGCAAAGAAAATATAAGTTTCTTTTGTTTCCTTCCAGAGCTAGTTTATATATGTACAAGGAAAATATATCATTTTCCTCTTTTTTTTTTTTGTAAAAAAGGCAGCACATTAGAACACAGTTCAGACACTTGGCTTTTTCACTTCTCAGTATGCCTCAGAGACTGTTCCAGATCCTCACAGACTGAGTTGATTTTCTAGTTTGTATAGTATTCCTTTGTGTGGTTATACCATCTTTTTTTTATTAATGTTGAGCCTCAAGGTTATTTCCAGCCTTTGCAACTACCAACAGCGCTGCAGTGAAAAACCCTGTATGTGTGTAATTTCCTACGTGTGCTTGGAAAGGTATGTTCCCAGAAGAGAAAATGCTGGGAATATTTTGCTAGTTTTTGCCAACTTTACCCTCCCATTTGCAATACAGGCCGGTGCACCAGGCATGAAGTGAGGCGATGTCAACCCCACTGTTTTGAGAAACTGCACAGGTGAATGGACCCCAGGGCTGTGGGTTCCAGGCCCCCAAGGAAGGGTTGTGCCTTCCTTCCAAAGCTCTTCCTCTATTCCTTTATTATACAGAATCATCAAGTTCAGGATGGTCATTTTTTCAGTCTCTCTCCCCTGCTCTGTCCTGTGAGCCTCAAGAGCTAAGGCTGGGCCTTATACACCCTTGTACCTCTGACATCTGGCCCAGAGTAGGTGATCAATAAATGCTTAGCAGATGAGTGAACAAATTAATAAATTGGGTTCCTAGATTCCACCTAGGAAAAAGAATTGGAAACTACAGAATAGGTACTACGGCTATAGCAACCTTAAAAGACTTGATTTCCTGCAATATTTGTGGGGGTATGGCGAGGGCGGGGGTGGGGGTGGGGTGGGTAGTGGCCCTTTTGCCTGTATTTCCCTAGAGAGATTAGCAATTAAATATTGAAAATGAAAAGAGCCTGTGCCTTGCAGGTCTCCAGAGTATCTTGACTCAGCCAGCAGGCACCCCCATCCTCTGGGCCCACACTGACCATAAGGCCAGAGTCCCAGGTGGTGGCTTTGTGGCACCACATTTTCATGAAATGCGGGGGTATTTCCAGAGCTGCAAAATGCCAGGCACTGTGCCCTGTGCGGTCTAAGCTCCACCCTGGTGGGATTTCAGAGTGTTGCCCCCGCTACCCATAGTGAACATTTATTGTTTCCGCTACTCCCTAGGACCCATCCCTCCTTATCCAGCAGAAGACATTGCTGCTGGCCCCTGACCTCAAACATGAGGAGCCAGCAAACAACCATACTGGCCTCATTAGAATGACTCTCGGGCTGTTGCAGGCCCCTCTATAGATAAAGGCTTGCTCCTTCTGGCTGTGCTTGGCTGGAGAGGAATGGGCAGGAGCTGCTACAGCCACTTTTTGCCATCCCACAGGGAGAGCTTGCTGAGAATACAGCCTAGAGCCAGGAAGCAAAACTAAATCATGAATGAATCAAGGTCCTGACATTTATATCCAGCCATGGCTAACGTTAGATCCAGCCCCTGGAATTTTCACTTATGTGAGCCAATAAATTCCCATTTTTGCTTAAACCAATGCCTGCCAGGCTTCCAGTTATATGCAAGAAAGAGTCCTAAAATGTGGCCCCTCTAAGTATAGAGAACGGATCACATGAGAGACACTTTTTCACAAGGCTGCCAAAGCCCTGAGCATCTGGGATCTGGGCATTTAAAAGAGGCCTCTTGCAAAGATTAAGAGAAAGGATTCCTGGAATACGTGGGTGGTACGGAGACGCTAAGGAAAGCCATTAAGGGGCATTCTACACTACACTGAGACACAACAGATGTAGAAGACACAGAACAGGCCTGACAAAAGCCACGCCTACATGTAGGGCCTGTTAGCCTGGCCCAGGAGTAGGACTGGGGGGTGGTCACTCAACCCCTGCCACGGCGAAACATAATCATAAATGATTGTTATTGGGGTGCCTGGGTGGCTGTCAGTTGAGTGTCCGACTCTTGATTTCAGCTCAGGTCATTATCTAACAGTTTGTGAGTTTGAGCCCTTTGTCAGGCTCTGTGCCAGCAGTGGGAAGCCTGCTTGGGACTCTCTCTCCCTCCCTCTCTCTCTCTGCCCCTCCCCTGCTCTTGCTCTCTCTCTCTCTCTCTCTCTCACTCAAAACATATAAAATAAACTTAAAAAAATAAAATAAATGATCATTGTTGTTCTGTGTCACTATACAATAGATAACTGCACAATCTTCCTTCTCATACCTGTTTTTCTTCCCCTATCCCCTGCCTTGGTTTATGCCAGTATCACTTCCTGGGATAAAGATATATTTGGTTTTTGTCTTGGATTCCTGGTACACAGCGGCTAGAACCGTTGGGATCTCTAAAGTAATGCGTGTCTTTTGTCTGGTGATGAACTGACAAGGGGCTGGGAGTTCCTAGAATGCTTCAGGATGGGGTTTGGAAATGTTCTGGGTTGGTGAGCACATTGAAGTACTCAGAGAGTGAGCACCCAGAGAGGGCAGAGAAGCTCCATGCCACCCCACCCGACCCCCTAAAACCTTGCCCTATGCCCCTCTTCCGTCTGGCTGCTCCTGAGTTGTATCCTTTATAATAAACTGATAAATCTAAGTAAAGCGTTTCCCTGAGTTCTGTGAGCCATTCCAGCAAATTACTGAACCTGAACAGGGGGTTGTGGAAACCACCAATTTAAAGCCAGTTGGTCAGTCACCGTTGGGAACCCGGACTTGGAGTTGGCATCTGATGTGGGAGCATCTTGTGGGACCCAGCCTCCTTACTGCCTCTCTAACTCCAGGTAGAGAGTATCAAAATTGAATTGAAGTGGTTACTGAGAGGAAAAACCCACACACACTGGGTGTCAGAAGTATTGTGAGTAGAAGCAGTTCAGACCTCCCTGACTCCCAAACCAGAAAACCCCTCTCACTGCCCACCTTCCCACTAGCCCTGCTCAATCACTTGACAAGTGTTGTGTATTGGGTATTTTATTTTATTTTATTTTATTTTATTTTATTTTATTTTATTTTATTTTATTTTATTTTTTGAGAGGGGGCCAAAGTGAGTAAGGAGCAGAGAGAGAGAGAGAGAGAAAGGGAGAGAGAATCTCACAAGGGGAAGAGAGAGAGAAGCGGGGCTTACCCGAAGTGGGGCTCGAGCTCACCCAATGCAGGACTCAAACTCACGAACCATGAGGTCATGACCTGAGCGGAGGTCAGATGCTTAACCCACTGAGCCACCCAGGTACCCTGTATTGGTTTTATTATGACAAAACTGAGGTTGTTTTTAAGAATAAAGCCATTTTGATAGAAGAATAAAGTAAGCTGCGTCAGGAGGTCACCATCTCATCTGTTGTCACTGATAAGCACTCAGTAGGTCAGCTCTTGTGGGGCACCCCTGGGGGCTTATCAAGTAAAAACTTACAAAGAAGCAACTATGTCAACGGGACATTTAGACTATAAATACTGTGCATTTGTGAGGACCATCCCAGTGTTTGGTCTGGCCAAGGCAACTCTTTGCTGATCTAAGTAGCTCTCTAAAGACCTTGGGGCATAAAGGTGACTCCTTTACCTCTTGCCCAACACCTACACCAGCATTCTCTAGAAACGAGCTCTAGCAACAGGGGACTCTGACTTCCATACTGGCACCCGGATGTCAGCTCTCTGGTTGGCTAAGTCATCTCTCCTATAAAGGAATACCTGAACTAAATTTGGACTTTATTCTTTTCATCCTCCCTTGCCTGGAACAATAGTGTGATTAATCTATAATTGGTTTTTATGCCACTGGCTTGTGAAATTCTCACAGTGAACCTGTGTTAAATAAATTGCTGGCAAATCTGCCTCAAATAAAACAACCTGTTAACCTAATTCAGCTTCCCCAGCATGTCTCATCTCCCCGCTTCACCTTTCATTCATCCTTTTATCTATTCAGTCACAGGTATTTACTAATCCCTTTCTCTGTGCCAAGAGAGGGCTTACCCGAAGTGGGGCTCGAGTTCACCCGATGCAGGACTTGAACTCATGAACCATGAGATCACGACCTAAAGATTAATGAAACCTGGCCTCTACCCTAAGAAAATCACAGTCTAGTGGTAAGTCAGAAATCAAAATACAGTCATAAAGCAATGGGATTCACACGGAGACAGAGGGATACACAGAGCCTCATAGAGCCCTGAGCAGAGGTCTTTGACCCAGCTGGGAGTGTTAGGACCTAAAACGTCAGTGAACTTTTCTTGGTGGAGGTAATGACTGAGTTTTAAAAAATTTAAAGACTGAAGGAGAACTGGCCATGCCAAGAGGAGAGGAGGGAACATGGCAAGCAGAAGGACAGCTTAGAGAATGGCCCAGAGGTGAGGGCAACATGGTTTAAATGCACTCATGAGCTGAATCCAGGCTCATGTCACTTCTGGCCTGGACAAGAGATAATTGATGGCTCTTCCCCCACTCCCCGTGGCCACCAGAAAATCTTCTAAAGCTCAGTTGTGACTTCCTGTCTCCCTTGCCTACAACCCTCTGCTGGTTCCCCTTCCTGACCCGCGGTCTCTCAGCCTCTCTCTTCATAAACTTCTTAGGATGACTTTGACAGTATTTCCCATCTCTGAACCTTCATCTCTGCTCTTCACTCTGCCTGGAATTTCCTGTCTTGCCTTGGCTGATGTGGCAAACTCCTATTCATACTTCAGAGTGACTCAGATGTGACTCAGATGTGACCTATCCCACAAAGAGCCCCTCCCACTTGCACTCCCCCCTGTGGCGCACCCATTCCATAGCCGGACACTTCACCTATTTACTAGTCTGCGTCTTGTTTCACCTGCCAGGGTACAGACCTCCTCCACCCACCACCTTCAGCTCCTGGCTCACGCAAAAGTGCATCTAAGGACCTGTAACATTCCTGACACCCTCCACATCTAGAAGGAGCCGATGGCAGGGGATTGTTGACCAGGGAAGGCCTGAGTTGAGGCTGATGCATCTGTCCCCAACTCTGCCTCAGACCCGGCTTCAGATTCAGCCTCATGCTTCCCAACCAAGGCTCTGAGCTGGCATCTCAACCAAATCTGCCTCCCCTTTGTCCATGGATCCATCTAGACTCCCACTTATAACTGTAAGATTCTGCAGCTCAGACGCAGTGTATTGCTGACTGTGTGGCCATTATGATTGTGAACTTGTTACATTTTATGTAGGATACATGTTATGCACCTTATGAATAAGACCAGTAAAACTCATTTGAATCTAAAAAATCTCAATTGAATTTTATTATTTGTTTGTTTGTTTATTTTGAGAGAGAGCTCAAGCAGGGGAAGGTGCAGAGAGAGGAGACAGACAATCCTAAGCAGGCTCTGTACTGTCAGTGCAGAATCGGATGCAGAACTCCATCTCAGGAACCACAAGATCATCACTTGTGCTGAAATCGAGAGCCAGATGCTTAATCAACTGAGCCACCCAGGCGCCCCAAATTTTTTTAAATTACAAAACCAAGGCTCTTTCCGTGTACAACAGTCAAGTAAGGTAAGGAAAAGTACCCGTCTGCCCCAAACTCCCCACTTCCTCAATCCTAATCACTCTGTTACTGTTAACAGGTGGGTGTGTGTCTTTTAAGGCTCTTTTTCGGGCCTGTACAAGTGTGTGTGTAATTTTGCTCTCCTTCTTCCTAAAAATATACATACATATATATATAAATATTTAAACTTGATGGACATCTTTGTCAATACACATAATTCTATTAGATCCTTTAACAGCCACATGGAAGGAGTTCGTTATGTCAGAGGTCAGCAAACCATGGTCTGCAGATCAAAGATGGCCCAAAACCTAAATGAAATTTTACTGGAATGCAGCCACACCCATTTATTTACATATTGTCTATGGCTGCTTTTGCACTAAGACAGCTGAGTTGAATGGTTTCATCAGAGATTCTGTTGCCCACAAAGCCTAAACCGTTACCATCTGGTCCTTTACAGAAAAAGTGTGCCAACCCCTGCAATCTATGGCTGTACCAGGCTTTCTTTAGCAATCCCATATTAATAAAATTTAAATTGTTTCCCTCTGCTCAGTATTACAAACACTTCCACAACTGACACATTTTTTTGGTCAGCATTACACCAGTTGATTACCACCGTTGGTTCTCAGTGTGTGAGAACATGACCAAATGTGAACCCAATATGTCCACACAGAAAGATGACCTTTAAAAAGGGTCTTCAGGGGGTACCTGCCTGGCCCAGTCAGTAAAGCATGTGACCATTGATCTCAGAGTCATGAGTTCAAGCCCCAGGTTGGGTGTGGAGCCTAATACATACAGACATACAAACATACATACACACATAAAATGAAAAGGGTCTTCAGGTTAACAGACCAGGTGTCTGAAGAGGGGACTCCAGGATTAGGAGCAGTTGCCAAAGTCCTGGAAGCAAACGGCCACACAGAGATATATGATCTTCATGATAAAGAACGAGGACAGCCACCAAAGAGCATCAAAAAACACTCTTGGGTCCAGGGTGAGGTGAAAATAAAATATACATACCAGCAATCAGCGGCCTACTTTTGATGATGGCAGGACATAAAGGAGCTCAACAAAAGAAGGGAAGGAAAGAAATTAACAATTACCAACTGCTTGCCAGACACACGAGCTGGGCACTCAATATGTAGACATGGTATTCCAAACGTTAAAAAAACATCAAGGCATGGGCATCAGCCAATCGGAACAGATGCAGACCTTAAATAACCAGTACTGCTGAACTGAGCCACTGAATATCCTGCTGCCCATATTTAATACTCAATTTAATCCCCACAGTAATATGCCACCTGACAGCCAAGAAAAGCCCTTTGAGGAAAAACATCAACCCACACAGAATTCCTCTTCCTTTGAGGAAGCCTCAGGAATATTCCTCTTCATTCTAACCACTGATGGCAACTTGAATAAGCAATTATCAGAACTCGTACACAGTCTCAGACTGTACCGGGGAATTTGGTTATGTGTGTATATGGTTAAAATCACATTGTTTTAGATAATTTTCCAAAGAAGATATACAAATGGCCAACAAACCTATGAAAAGATGCTCAACATCATTAGTAGAAAAGTACAAATCAAAGCTGCAATGAGGTATAGCTTTACACCCAGTAGGATGGCTACAATAAAAAGATGGACAGGGGCACCTGGGTGGCTCAGTCGGTTGAGCGTCCGACTTCAGCTCAGGTCATGAGCTCATGGTGTGTGGGTTCGAGCCCCACGTTGGGCTCTGTGCTGACAGCTCAGAGCCTGGAGCCTGCTTCGGATTCTGTGTCTCCCTCTCTCTCTACCCCCCCCCCCCCCCCCCCGATTGTTCTCTCTCTTTCTCAAAAATAAACATAAAAAAATAAAAAAATAAAAAAGGATGGACAATAATCAGTGTTGGCAAGGATGTGTGTGTGGACACTGGAGCCCTCAGACATTTATGGCAGGGAGGTAAAATAGTGCAGCCACTGTGGAAACAGTTGAGTAGTTCCCTAAAAAGATAAACATAGAGTTACCCTCCATATGACCCAGCAGCTCTACTCCTACGTGTGTACTCAAAAGGAAGGAAAACATGTCCACACAGAAACCGGACACAAATGTTCATAATAGCATTAATTCAAATAGCCAAAAAGTGAAAATAACACAAATGCCCTTCAAATGATGAAAGGGGAAAAACAAAAGGTGGCATATCCATAAAATGGAATATTATTTAGCCATAAAAAGGAATGAAGCACTGATACATGCTATAATGTGGGTAAGCCTTGGGGTGCCTGGGTGGCTCAGTCAGTTCAGCATTTGACTTCAGCCTAAGTCATGATCTCCCAGTTCGTGGACTCGAGCCCCATGTAGCAGTTTGTGCTGATGGTGCATAGCCTGCTTGGGATTCTCTTTTCCTCTCTCTCTGCCCCTCCCCCACTTGCTCGTGCTCGCTCGCTCGCTCTCTCTCTCTCTCTCTCTCTCAAAGTGAATAAATAAACCTGAAAAGAAACGGGTAAGCCTTGAAAACATCATGCTAAGTGAAATAACAGACACAAAAAGCCACACACGGAATGTGTGATTCCACTTTTCAAAGTTTCATTTATTTATTTTTTTAGTAATCTCTACACCCAACATGGGGCTTGAACTCACAACCCCAAGATCAGGATTTGCATGCTCTTCCGACTGAACCAGCTAGATGCCCCTGTAGGATTGTGTTTTTAAAAAATGTCCAGAATAGGCAAATGTAGAGGCTGAAAGTAAATTGGTGGCCAGGGGCTAGGGGAGGGAAAAATGAGAAGTTACTGCTAATAGATACAGGGTGATGAAATGTTCTAGGATCAGATAATGGGGATGGTTACACAACTCTGTGAATATACTGAAAACTGCTGGATTCACCCTGTAGAATAAAATTCTCTTAACAGTTACACACTGTTATACCAGTGAACCATATTGATCAGTGCTTTGCCTTAACATTTCATCCCAAAGCTGTCTCTGTACAAGAGAGAACATTTGCTTCATTTTGGTGCACCTCACCTAAGCCCTCATTCCAGCTAATCTTGCTAGTTCCTTTCTGAAACCAAGCATTCTGCTCGGCCCTGTTGCTAAGGGGACTGCTTCAGACTGTGTTCTCCCATAGGTCTTGCAGGCCCCACACCCCCCTTCAGACCAAGCTCGCTGGTTTTCTTTCTTTTTTAATGTTATTTATTTCTGAGAGAGAGAGACAGAGACAGAGACAGAGTGTGAGAGGGGGAGGGGCAGAGAGAGAGAGACACAGGATCCAAAGCAAGCTTCTCGCTGAGAGCAGAGAACCCAGTGTGGGGCTCAAACTCACCGAACCATGAGATCATGACCTGAGCCAAAACCAAGAATCAGACACTTAACCGAGTCAGCCGCCCAGGTAACCCTAGCCAATTTTCTTTCTGCACTTAGTGTCTTCTGCCACCCTTATGGGGACAAGAGTCAGCACCACTGGATGGGAAGAAAGAGAAGAGAGGGAGGGAAGGTAGGAGGTGGGGAAGGAAGGTCCCAGGTCACTGAAAGCCAAATCTTACTCTTGACTTATTTATTTTATTGGTTTGATAGTGTTTTTATTTATTTATTTATTTATTTATTTATTTATTTATTTATTTAAAGAATGTTTTAATGCTTATTTATTTTTGAGAGAGACAGAGAGAGAGAGCAAGCAGGGGAGGGGCAGAGAGACAGGGAGACAAAGAATCTGAAGCAAGCTCCAGGCTCCAAGCTGTCAGCAGAGCCCGATGTGGGGCTCGAACCCACGAACCATGAGATCATGACCTGAACAGAAGTCGGAGGCTTAACTGACTGAGCCACCCAGGCGCCCCTGGCTTGATAGTGTCTTTTAATTTTTCTTCTTTTTCCTTCCCTCCTTGAATCCATTCATTCATTCTTTTTTTTCTTTTCTTTCTTTTTTTTTTTTTTTTTTTCATTTTTGGATTTATTTTTTGAGAGAGAGGGAGTGTGAGCAGGGGGGGGGGAGAGAGAGAGAGAGAGAGAGAGAGAGAGAGAGAGAGAGAATCCAAGCAGGCTCTGTGCTGTCAGTGCGAGCCCAACAGGACTTGATCCCAGGAACCATGAGATCAGGACATGAGCTGAAATCCAGAGTTGGGTGTTCAACCAACTGAGCCACCCAGGCACCCACTGTTTTTCATACATTATTCTTAGTGGACCAGGCACAGGACCAGGACCTGAGGAAGCCACATATTTTTTCTTTCAGATTCCTTCTTGCTTTTGGTGAAGCTCCTCTTCCTTTTTCACTATTCACAATTGACATCCCACCTGACTTTCCCCAGTGACCACATAGCCTTGATGGCAGAAGCCCCGTTCCTGGAATTTGTGATCAACACCTGTACAGCTCCTGACAACCCGAAACCCACTCCTGTATTTTCCTGTTTCAAAGCCCATGTACACTGGAATCTAATTCCTGACCTAAGAGATGCCCAGTGCCCACAGTTCACTCAGAGTGAAAGAAGCCAGTAGGTTCTGGACATTGTCTAAGTTACCAGCTCTTCACACTTCGCTAAGTTATTAGGGAAAGGACAATTAGCAACCCTCAGCCTTCGTTCAGGTGAAGGGTCACTTGTAGTGAAGAGTAGGAAAAGTGACTTCATAGGGGCACGAGATTGGATGAAAGGGATAACTGGGTCACAAACTGAGAGTACAGCCACAGGAATAGATCAAGAGGGAGTCCTAGCTCACAAAAGGTCAAGGTAAGTCCTACGTGCTGGTTACAGGGCGCCTGGTTTGAGGCAACATGGCAGGGGCCGGGGTGTCCATTAACCTTTAAAGTATGGCTTACTGGGGCACCTGGGTGGCTCAGTTGGTTGAGCGTCTGACTTCGATTAAGGGCATGATCTCGTGGTTCATGAGTTTGAGCCCAAGTCCGGCTCTCTGCTGTCAGCACAGAGCCCGCTTTGGATCCTCTGTCCCCTCTCTCTCTGCCTCCTCCCCCGCTCATGTGCACTCTCTCTCTCTTAAAAATAAATAAACATTAAAAAAAAACTTTAAAACTAAAGTATGGCTTATTATTTTTACCTGTTACGTATACCTTCCTCTTTGAGGAACAAACCTTGCCTGCTTTAATTAGAGAGTGATAACAACAATAAATAACACTTAGAAAGGCTTATTCTAGGCCAGACACTAAACTGATGCTTTATATAAGTAAATAAATTCTATGGGTGGGAAGAAGCCACTCTTAATACTTGTAGACCAGTGATCCTTGAGGTTTCCCCATAAGAGTTCTGAAGAGCTGACCCCAACATGGGGATGGTGGGCAGCAGTGGTGTGAGAGAGCACAGGGCTCCAGGTTCAAAAGAAGCAAAAGAAGACTCAGAAGCCTGGTAGAGGATAGCCTGGGACTGTGTCCAGCAATGGAGGAGCAAGGTCAATCTCAAAATCAGGACCCAGGCTGCAGACTGGGATTGGAAAAGAAGTCAAAGTGGGAGGTAGGTTCCCAAAAGGGGAACCTTTTGTTCAGCACCCCACTGAGAGGCTGGTGCTACAACACCTAATCCCAGTACGGTATGATAAATTTAATCAGGTCTACATCGAGAGTTCTTGGGGGGTACCTGGGTGGTTCAGTTGGTTAAGCATCAAACTCTTGATTTCAACTCAGGTCATGATCTCAAGGTTTATGGGTTCAAGCCCTGCACTGGGCCCCACAATGATAGTGTGGAGTCTGCTTGGGATTCCCTCTCTCCGTCTCTCTCTGCCCCTCCCCTGCTCATGTTCTCTTTCTCTCAAAAACAAATAAACTTAAAAGAAAAAAAAAAAAAGAGTTCTTAGGGCCAGAGGTGTGTGTGGGGTAAGGCACAGGATGGCTGTGGAGTTCAGGGATGATGCTGGTATGGATTTCCAAGCCTGGTTTTCCAGTGGGTTCAGAGAGGGCAATACGTGGAAGAACGAGGGCAGGATCCAGTGCTCCAGGTGGTGCTCAGAGTCGATCAGTCAACAGGGAGGGCAAGGAAGAGAGCAAGACACAACAGTAGGACCCCAAACAAATGGCCAAGCCAAGGATGGCTTGACAAGCAATCCTCGCTTGCCAAGGTAGGGCAAACAATGATTTCAGAAACACGTAGGATTAGTGGGTGTCCCAGGGCCAGAGTATAAAGCAAAGATGTGGAAATGGCAACACAGGAGGTCAGGGATCAGCCCAGGGCTAGCAGAGTGGAGTCTGCTCCCAACGTGCTCCCCGGAATGAAGGTGGGTAGATGGGCTACGTAACAGGTGCTGATACTCTCCCGAGAGCCAGTCTGAAGGGGCTGGGCAAAAACCAAATATCAGGAGGTGGGACAAGGATAGAGGAAGTACATTCAGAATAGAGAGAGGAGGCAGTCCTGGAGAAACTTCCTGTGACACTTGGAGCAAATCAAACATGGTTTTACACCCCGCGGGGAAGAAGGCACCAATGAAGGCATCACTCCAGTTCAGAGGCTGAGTCCTCCTTCCCTCCTCACTGCTTCCACACTCCCCGCCTGGGGGACTGGCTCAATAAGTGGACTTATGGAAAGTAGCAGTGGGCAAACTGTGAGCCAGCATTTACTGAGCTCTTACTGTGGCCAAAAGCAGTTCTAAGCATGGCCCTTTAGTTATGGTTCATCTTCTCAGACTTTCCATTCTTTCTTCCTTAAATGAAGTTCTCTTTTTATAATTGTTTATCAACCACAACCTCTACAAGCGCCAAAATGACAAGTTTCAGACAAAATGACAAACATCTGTTAATAAGGTAGTCATTGCATGCATATTACAAAAAAAGGGGGGGGCTGACTATGCTTTTTTTTCCCATTCTTGGGAGGAACAAAAACATCATACGTGCTTGTTGAGCTCTCTGGAAGTGGGGCACCTGTGTATACCTTATTCGTGTTCAACTGATTTGTAGTTTTAAGTCACTGAAATTTGGGGTTGCTTGATATTGCAGTACAATTTACCTTATTGTGATTTATAGGAGTATAGGGGAAGGAGATCAGGACAGACTTCACAGAGAAGCCAGTAGAGAACAGACAAGAGGACATTCCAGAGAAGGGATGGGAGCCACTGACCTGTTCCATGGTCTGCTGTGGCTGGTGTGCAAGACAGAGACGAGAGGAAGAAGGAAGAGAAGAGGTTGCAGAAGATTGGGGCTAGATCATGACAAATCCTAAAAACTTCATTACGGAGTTGTAGAAAATGAGGAGCCAACAAAGGGTTTTGGGGGAGTACAACCTTACTGGATTTATATTTTAGAAAAACCTCTAGAGAGAGCAGAGGCTAAGAGATCAGTTAGGAGGTGATTATTACACGTTGGGTGTAATGAAGACCTAAATCAGAGACAAACTTTTTCAGTAAAAGGTCCGATGGTAAATATTTTAGCCTTTGTTTGCCATATGGTCTCTGTCACAGCTACTCAATTCTGCCCTTGTAGCACAAAAGCAGTTATAGACAACATATAATAAAAGCATGTGTCCCGGGGCACCTGGGTGGCTCAGTCTGTTAAGCACCCAACTTCGGCTCAGGTCATGATCTCATGGTTTGGGAGTTCAAGTCCCGTGTTGGTTCTGTGCTGACAGCTCAGAGCCTGGAGCCTGCTTCAGAGTCTGTGTCCCCCTCTCTCTCTGCCCCTCCCTGATCACACTGTCTCTCTCTCAAAAAAAAATAAACATTAAAAAAAAAAATAAAAATAAAAAGTGTGTCCCATTAAACTTTAATTTCAAAACAGGTGGCGGGGCCAATTTGGCCCATGGGTTGCAGTTTGCCCACCTTTGACCTAAAGTAATAATTGGACAAGGGCACCTGGATGGCTCAGTCGGTTGAGTGTCCAAGTCTTTGATTTCAGATCAGGTCATGAACTCACACAGTTCATGGGTTTGAGCCCTGCATCCGGGTCCATGCTGGCAGTGCAGAGCCTGCTTGGGATTCTCCTTCTCTCCCTCTCTCTCTCTGCCTTTCCCCCCGGCTCAGGTGTGCACATGCTCGCTCTCTCTCTCTCTGAAAATAAACAAAGAAAGAAAGAAAGAAAGAAAGAAAGCAAGCAAGAAAGAAAGAAGGAAGAAAGAAAGAGGGATATACAGGACTCTCAATTCTTAGGACCTGGGAGAATTCACTCATTCATTCACTCATTCTTTCATTCATTCATCCACTCATTCCTTCAACAAATACTTTGCTTGTGCTGTGTGTGAAGTACTGGGGATTCAAGATGAATGACAGGGGAACCTGAGTGGCTCAGTCGGTTAAGCATGCAACTTCGGCTCATGTCATGATCTCACAGTTCATGGGTTCAAGCCCCACATCAGACTCTCTGCTGTCAGCGCAGGGCCTGCTTCATATCCTATTTCCCTCTCTCACTGCCCCTCCCCTGATTGTGCATGCTCTCTCTCTCTCAAAAGTAAACATTAAAAACAAATTAAAAAATTTTTTTAAATAAATGATACCTGTCCATGAATAGCTTCGTCCAACATTTAGACCTGTAACTGGGTGTGGGGGATGAAGAGAAAACGTAGTAACAAGGAGGTAAAACTTTAAAGTTGCTCTCATCCCTGCCTCCTTCTTTCCTTTAAGCATCCTCTGGGATCAGACACACCCAATACTTTTACCCTCTAGCATGAATGCAAAGATGGGTTACTGTGAAATTACTGAGGCTAAAGCTTCTGGATCCCTTGCTTCCTGAAACAGGGTCTTCTCCTACCCTGTCTAATTTTATATTTCTTGCTTAAGTGTTGCCCCTCAGAAATATGTAGGTCTCATTCACCCAAATGTGGTCCTACCCTTGAGTGAATGTTTTCCAGAGCCAGGTCTCTTAAATGCTGCTTTTAGGAATTACTAGCTAAGGATCCTGGTTTCAGCTTTCATGGTTTCTCTCAGGGGAGCTAAGAAGCTGGGGACCATCCTCAAAGTCACAAGTGTAGCCGATCCCATGTCTGTTCCCATTATGTCCACTCTCCTCCACTTACCATCAGCCACCCCTGCTCCCTCTTCCTTCAAAGTCAGCCCTGGGCTGCAAAGCTTCTTCTGACCCAAGCTCTTTGGAATTCGATGCTCCAAGAATCCCCTCAGCAACCTCTCAGTGGGCCATCAGGGCAGGCAAGGACACCTGCAAGAAATGCAAAATTAGACAGAGTAATAGAAGGCCCTGTTTCAGGAAGCAAGGGATCCAGACGTGGGGCTGGTGGGAGGAGCCAAGGCAGTGCAGCAATGGAGAGCCGCTGGAGGCTGGCCACTGCCTGCTGCTGGCCTTCCCAGGGCAGGGCTGTTATATCAAGCTCACCAGCGGACTCAGGTTTATAGGCATTTATCCAGAGGAGACCGCACTCTGGGAAATGTTTCACTTTCACCCAAGTCACAGGTGATTCAAAACTGGAATGTTATCAGTGTGCGAACAGGAGGGCTCGCTGGCCAAATAATTGGCTCTGGTCACTTGCTCAGAGTCCTATGCCTTGCCAGGCAAGTCCACAAAGCATACCAAATGACAGACTGGGATTTGAGTGACTGGGTGGCAACAATACTGACTCCTTAAGAGCAAGTACTGTGCCTGTTAGCCTACGGTCACATCTCCAGCAGCTAGTAAAGGCCCCTGACCCACGGGAGGTGGTCAGTAAAGTCTCTGATTAAAGAAAGGGGATTTGCTGTTCTTAGGAGATATAATGATTTCTTCTAAGATGACCTGCCATTCTTTTGGACTAGTTCTCTCTAAACGAACAGCACTAGCCAATAGTATCAGAGCATCTTTATCCTTGGGTAGTGTGGGAGATACCCTATAATTTCTCCAGACAAGCCACACACAAGCCTTCTGTTAGGACTCATTATCTCCCGAGCATCCACCTTAACTGTTACATTCCAGGGTTCTTTTCCAGAGTATGTTTTAACTCCTTGATAGGTTTGGGGGGAGACTTGGGTGACACTCAGAACAGATACCAGCTGTAGAGGTCTTGTGCATCTGAATTCGTGTTGATTCCACTCACTTAACTTCATGTTGTTGTTGTTGTTAAGATTTTATTTTTGAGTAATCTCTACACCCAATGTGGGGCTTGAACTCACAACCCTGAGATCAAGAGTTGCACAATCTACCAACTGAGCCAGCCAGGTGCCCTTCTACTCCCTTGACTTCAGAGCACCTCAAGTTTGAAGGAGGACTTAACCTCATTTTGACCTCACACTTTCTAACTGATTAAGTTGTTCTTTCCAGCTTATCTCTTAACTTAGGCAAAAGACCCTAAGGGCAAAGCATCCCGATGGGTACAAAAGGACCCCCTCAAGCAATCAAGACAGCCCTGAGCCAGCAACACCCGCCTGAGATTGACCCCAAGACAATGACGACTTGACCTTCACTGCCCACCTGCCTGTATTGACCAACCTTTGTCCCACATTCTCCTTACATAACCTGGAAGTA
The DNA here is from genome assembly GCF_023721935.1 of Panthera uncia. Lineage (NCBI taxonomy): Eukaryota > Metazoa > Chordata > Mammalia > Carnivora > Felidae > Panthera > Panthera uncia. Next base: position 416,367 of record NW_026057579.1, read on the forward strand.
TTTTCAGCACTTTGGAAACAGTCTTTGAGAAGCTAGTCCACCGTCTTCCTGGTGTTGCCTCACTGAAATAAAATCCCTTTCTTGTTTCTCCACCACTCATCTCTCTGCCTTTGGATTTTATCAGCGGGGAGTGGCCAAACCCAGCTTGGGACCCCTGGAGCCAGGTGCTCTGGCACCCCTGCTGTGGCCTACACTTTGACTTTCCTTAGAGCAATCAATCCTCCATAAGCCCCATTCTTCCCAGGATCTCTCCATGTGGGTGTGTGAGGTTAAGTTTGCATATGATGTTCAGGCATAGCCAAGCAGGAAATGCTTTCATTAAGAATTCAGAGACCTATGGAGATAACCCATGATGGGGTAGGGAAGTTGTGGGTCATGGGGGTCAAGACACCAGGGCTCCAGCTCTGGACATTTCATTCATTTCACAAATAAGAACCCAAGGCCACTCTCCCAGCCTACATAGTGCAGGGCTGTACTTGAAAGCCCAGAAATGAAGAGACACTCCCTCCCAAGAGGAACACGGTGGGGGAGGGAATAGTTTAATTTCAATAATGGAGGGTTGTAAAATGAATTGGGAACACTTAGTGGGGTGGTTCTCCAACTTTATTGCGCCACCTGAATTCCCCACGGCTGTTCTTTCAAATGTAGATCCTGCGTGCCACCACTCAGAAATTCTAACTTTAAGTCTTAGAGTGCTCAGGGACTCTGAAAGCTTAACTAGCCCCCTTCCTTCCCCCATCCCCCCACCCCACCAAGGTGATTCTAGAAGGAAAGGGTCAGGAAAGGGGTTGCAAAGGCAGAGATCTACACCTTGTTTTTATTTTTGCTTTTTTTCCTAAGTTTTTATTGATTTATTTTGAGAGAAAGAGCACACGGGCACATGCTTGAGTAGGGGAGGGCAGAGAGAAAGGGAGACAGAGAATCCCCAAGCTGGCTCTGTGCTGTTAGGGCAAAGCTCAAAGCAAAGCTGGAACCCACCAACCGTGAGATCACGACCTGAGCCCAAATGAAGAGTCCGAGGCTTAAACAACTGAGCCACTCAGGTGCCCCTACAGCTGATTTTTAAAGGAAGGAGTAGAAACTTACTAGGCACAGAGGCACAAAGTGGTATGACCTTACCTTCCACTTTGGGAAAAGGAAGGCCAAGGGGTAGGACTGCCACAACTTCCTGCCCTACCCAAACTGACAGCTTTATCTCCATTGACAACTGTCAGCAGAGACTGAAGTGTCCTGCCTCCTGGTGAAAGCAAATCTTATCTGGGCTCCTCCTCACTCCCTCCTCCACGTGCCCCACTGAACACTGACACACACACACAGGAACGCAGCTCTTCCCCTCGGCCTCTAAACGTGCTGGAGTCTCCTGATTTCAAAAACAATTGGCATCAGAACGGTTCCCTTCACTCGAGGACCTACTCTACTTACCACCTTCTATCTCCCAATTATTTCAATGCCAATCTTTTTTAAACATTAAAAAAAAAAAAAAAAAAAAAGGAAAGAGGGGAGTTCCCCGGGTGGCTCAGTTCATGTGAGCATCCTACTCTTGATTTCGGCTCAGGTCATGATCCCAGGGTCATGGGATGGGGCTCTGTGTTGGGCTCGGCGTTGAGCGTGGAGCCTGCTTGAGATTCATTCTCTCTCTCTCTCTCTCTCTCTCTCTCTCTCTCTCTAAAAAAATTAAAAAAAAAAAAAGTTTACAAAGCTAGTCTATGTTCGTTATAGAAAATTTCAAAACTAAGGGGGAAAAGGCCCTTCACATTTGTATCATATGCTCTCAAAATACTCTTGACACTTATCAGAACACCAGTTCAATTCAATTCATTTTGTCACCAGAATGTGAACAACTTGAGAATGGGAACATGGTTTTCTTTCTCATCCTTGTGTCTTTGGTGGACACAGAAGACTCTCAATAAATACGTATATGTTGAACAGGAGAACCTGGGTAGCTTAGTTAAGCATTCGACTCTTCATTTCATCTCAGGTCATGATCCCAGAGTTACGGGATCAAGCCCCCACTTGGGGTTCTCTCTCCATCTCTCTTTGCCCCTCTTTCTCCCTTGCACACACACTCTCTCTCTCAAAAATAAACATTAAAAAATATGTATTGAACAAAAATGTACATCATTTATATTGCCCCCTCTCATAACCATATTAAGAATCTGGGATCTATCCAGTCTTTATTAAAGAAAGAAAGAAAGAAAGAAAAAGAAAGAAAGAAAGAAAGAAAGAAAAGAAAGAAAGAAAGAAAGAAAAAGAAAGAAAAAAAGAATGGCATCATGCCGTTTAGAAAAGGCATCATTTAGAAAATGACCAGAATATATTTTGAAACCTGCTTTTTTCACTGAAAATGTACCACAGATATATTTCTAGCTGCTTTGGTTTTATATAAAGCATAATAACTTTGTCTTCAGTTTTAAATATTAAAAAACAACGTAACGGGGCACCTGGGTGACTCAGTCGCTTAAGCCTCCGACTTCAGCTCGGGTCATGATCTCAAGGTTCGGGAGTTCCAGACCCACGTCAGGCTCTCTGCTGACAGCTCGGAGCCTAGAGCCTGAAACCTGCTTAGGATTCTGTGTCTCCCTCTCTCTGCCCCTCCCCTGCTTGACTCTCTCTCTCTCAAAAATAAATAAACATTAAAACACACAAAAACTTTTTTCTAAAAAAAGAACATTATGATAAACATCCTTGTATCTAAAATCTTTACATGTATCATGATTCAGATAGGCTAAATGTCTTGAAGTGGGATTGCAGTGTCAAAGAATGGGCAAAGCCTACGCATACCTCTTGAAATCCTGTTTTGCAATGGCTTAACAATTCATATGGGTAAATAGTAAGAAACAGGACTTAAAAAAATATCAGGGGGCGCCTGGGTGGCTCAGTTGGTTAGCGTCTTGACTTTGGCTCAGGTCATGATCTCGCGGTTTGTGAGTTCGAGCCCCGCGTCAGGCTCTGTGCTGACAGCTCAGAGCCTGGAGCCTGCTTTGGATTCTGTGTCTCCCCTTCTCTCTGCCCCTCCCACGCTCATGCTCTGCCTGTTTCTCAATAATAAATAAACATTAAAAAACAATCAGTGTGTGTGGGAGGGTCTTAGAATGCTCAGGAAAGGCTTTTCCAAAATGATCTTAAGTTAAGCCTGTCATATGAAGACTCTGGTACAGACATGCCAGAGAAGCAAATGCAAAGGCCCTGAAAGCAGAAAGAGAGACCAGACTAAAGCCAGGGCAACCCACTTAACACCGACCACACGGTGCGTAACACTGACCACAGGGCAGAGAGTAGTAGACAAGTAGACAAGTCTATATAGACAAGTCCTATATAGACTTTGGACCTTGGTAGGCATTTCAGTTATCATCTGTAAGAGATCTGAAACATTGAAAGTGAGCCATTGGGATGCCTAGGTGGCTCAGTTGGCTGGGTGTCTGCCTCTTGATTTTGGCTCAGGTCATGAACCCAGAGTCATGGGATCAAGCCCCACATTGGGCTCTGCACTGAGCATGGAGCCTGCTTGGGATTCTCTCTTTCTCTCAAAATACATAAATAAACATTAAAAAAAAAAAAAAAGTAAGACATTGAAGGGCTTTAAGCAGTGGAATAGGATCCAGTCTGTGATTTTAAATAACAGCTCTAGGAAGGAAACAGATCAAGATATAACAATGTTTGTCTCTGGGTGCGAAGATTATAAGCAACTTTTTTATGCTTTTCTGTATTTTCCAAAATTTTTCTGATGAACATGTATTACTTTTACAGTTTGTTTTTGAGTAGGTTCCACTCCCAACGTGGGGCTTGAACTCACAACTCTGAGATCAGGAGTCACATGCTGTACCAACAAAGCCAGCCAGAATGCCAGTTTAAAAAATTTAGTCAAAAAAGAGGCATGCCTGGGTGGCTCAGTTGGTGAAGCAACTGACTCTTGATTTTGGCCCAGGTCACAGTTCGTGGGCTCAAGCCCCCCATCAGGCTCTGTACTGAGAGTCAAAAAGGAAAAAAAAAAAAAACAGCTAACTGGAAATGGTACAATGAAGACAGCATGATTGGTAGTAAGGAGTCAAGATCACTCTGAGTCTCAAGGACGGATGATAGTGGCCTGAAACGGTTTGGCTGCCTCGGGAATGGAGAAAGGGGTGAACTTGACCAATGTTTCATGGATAAAATTTTCTGGTGACCAACAGGCCATGAGAGGTAAATGGGAGGGAAGTCTAGGATGACTGTTGACTTCATCTTAGGTGTCTGAGTAGGTTGCGACTCTGCTCAACTCTAGGGGATATAGGAAGAGCACAGACATGGTAGGGAATAGGAGTGGCTCACAGCATTAAAAACCAAACAATAAGATTAATCAGGTTATAAAGCTGAGGAAGAGAAGTGAGAATTCTTCCAAGAAGCTTGACTCTGAAGAGAAAGAAACAGGGCAGTACTGGAGAGAGTATAGTGTTGGAGTGTTTTTTTTTTTTTTTTTTTTTTTTTTTAATATTTGAGAGAGAAAGAGACAAAGTATGAGTGGGGAAAGGGGCAGAGAGAGAGAGAGAGAGAGAAAGAGAGAGAGAGAGAGAGAGAGAGAGAGAGAATCCTCAGCAGGCTCCAGGCTCTGAACTGTCAACACAGAGCCCGATGTGGGGCTCAAACTCACAAAGTGTGAGATCATGACCTGAGCCAAAGCTGGACGCTTATCCAACTGAGCCACCCAGGCACCCCTAGGGTTGGAGTGTTCTTGGACAAGAGAAATGAACCAGTGAGGCTGAGCAGTTGGAAATACAGATGTTGAGGGGGAGGCTAAGGGAGCATGATCCAAGATGAGATGAAGTGGGATCCTAAGCAGAGGTGGGGATGAACCAAAAGAGGGACATCTCTGTTCTTCTGGGACAGTGGCAAGGACGTGAGGCAGCAGGATACATATGTACAGATTCCCTTGGAGGCTCATAGTGGGAGGGGAAACTCTTGCTTTTTGAACTTTACTTCCTGTGATTAGAAGGTGAGGTTATCTGTTGGGGATGTGGATGCATAAGTAGTTGAAGCCAAGTGAAATTTTCTAGCAATCTGAAAATAGAGGGTGCTGATCAAAGACACAAACCGCTGAACAATACTGAGTCCCAACTGCAATTGGACCCACTAGATTCTGTAACAGCTCTCCCCTCCACCCAATCTGTACATTTCCATCATTTTGTGATCTGCTGTGATCTGCACTCCAAGCAGAAATAGAATCACGCAACGGATTCAGGGCTGGGAGTTTGCAGAGCTGGTGCAGCTTGAAAATGAGGGGGTCTAAAGAGTCAAAGGTTATGAGTGAGAATAGCGAGTGGACCATGGTGGCACCCACTGGGTCAGGAAGAGAATGGGGTTAAAAGGAAAACGAAAGGCCAAGTGGAAGGTTCAAGGTAGTGGGGTCCTAAGTCAAAGAATACATTTAGTGCTAGATTAAGAAAACTGGACAAATAGGAAGTCGTAACAGGAAGTTGTATAACCAAGTTCCAGGTATGGTCATGAGGGGGGTGGGTGGCTGAAGTATAGGTGCACATGGTTAGATTGGAAAAAAACCAAGGCATCACAAGGCCAGAGCACTACTTAAATGTTGGCATCATTATCATTTCTCATTTGAACAATGAGGGGTTGTAAGAGTCTCTAAAGGCAGAGATTCTTTTTTTTTTTTTTTAATGTTTATTTTTGAGAGATCACACACAAGTAGGTAAGGGGCAGAGAGAGGGGGGACAAAGGATCCTAAGCAGGCTCCACGCTGACAGTGACCTGGATGTGGGGACTGAACTCACCAGCAGTGAGATCATGATCTGAGCCGAAGCTGGATGCTCAACCCACTGAGTCACCTAGGTGCCGCTAAAAGCAGGGATTCTTAAATGTTTTGGTCTAACAACCCCTTTACACACTTAAACCCAAATTTTAACAAATTTTTTGTAAGCTTTTTTTTAATGTTTGTTTATTTTTGAGTGTGAGCGGGGGAGGGTCAGAGAATCCCAAGCTGGCTCCGCAATGTCAGTGCAGTGCCCCACTTGGGGCTCAAACTCATCAACCGTAAGATCATAACCTGAGCTGAAGTCAGAGGTTTAACCGACTAAGCCACCCAGGCACCCCAGCAACAAATATTTTTAAGAAAAATAACAATTTTCCAAAAGAAAAACATTTGGAGGTGTGACAATGTTTTACAGCTTTGCAAATACCTTTAACATTTGGCTTAATTGAAGACAGATGGATTCCCTCATCTGCCTCTACATTCAAACTATTGGGATGTGCTGTTCGAAGTATACAAGAAAATCCAAGTAGTGTCACTGCCCCCTGAGAAAGATCTTGAGGACACTGGACTACACCTTCAGAAGTTACTTTAATAAGCATTCTTCCCGTTTTAAATCATTCACTCATTCATTCATTCACTCACTCATTCAACACTACTGGATCCCGGAGATAGAAATGAATCATGTGATTGCCTACCCTGGAGTTTAGCTGAGATGAAAACTAATTAAAAATTACAGCACAGGGGCGCCTGGGTGGCTCAGTCAGTTGAGCATCCGACTCTTGATTTCATCTCAGGTCATGATCCCAGGGTCATGGGATTGAGCCCTACATCAGGCTCCACATGGAACCCACTGAAGATTCTCTCTCTAAAATAAAAAAAAAGTAAAATAAAATAAAAATTACAGCACAGCATTAATGAGAACAGAAGAAGGCGCTAGTATGCCTAATAGAGGCAAGGAAGGCTTAACAGAGTACAGGGAATTTAAATTTGGGCCTGAATTTCCTGTGTTCTCTTTAAGCAAAGGGAAGAACATGTGCAAAGGCCCAGCAGCAGGAATCAATATAGTACAAGACAGCACAGGGTACACTGGTAGACAAAGGAAAAATTTGTTGGACCTTATATGAGAAGTTAGGTTTCACCCTTTGGACCATAGGAGGCTGGGGTGACAAGAGCTTGCTTTTCTTTTTCTCAAGTCAGTTTTCAGGTATCATTTATATAAATAAACTTTGCCCTTTTTGGGTGTACAGTAAACACTAAGACAATCAAGACTTAGAATATCTTCATTATCTTAAAAAGTTCTCTCTGTAGTCAACGCCCACTGTCCCACCCTCCCTCTGAGGCCCGCAATTATTGATGATTTCTGCCTCCATAATTTTTTACTCTGAAATAATAATGCACTCACAGGAAGTTGCAGAGAGGGCCCATGTACACTCACCCAGCTCCCTCCGATGGTAGTAGCATTTTACAAAACTATAGAAAACTATCAATGCCAGGAAGCTGACATTAGCACAATGCAATTAACTAGGCTACAGACCTTATTCAGATTTCGCCAGTGTTTACACTCATTAGCTTGTTTTACAGAACATAGTTGGGCCACAATATGAAAGATGGGTTAGCGAGGTAAGGACAATGGAAGAACTCAGAGGTACAGGGAAAGGAAAGGACCGGAGGAACCATTTCTGAAGACCAGAAATCATCTGATGGGACAATTTGGTACAAGCACTTAATCTTTCTGGAAATGACATCTCCCATACCACAGAACAGCAAACAGAAGGTTGTTTTAAAGCGAAGGGCCTGACCTCTAACCGAATTGAGGAAATGTTTCCTTCAGCCATGAAAACACCAGAAAACTATAATATTCCTTCTCACGCTTATACAAAGAAGAAAAATGTTTAGTCATTTTCATTTTCTTACTTTTGACTGATTGCAAACAGTGAAATAACTGTCAAAGGTCTGAGATTCTCTTGAGGTTTAGACACTTTTTCTGTTTGCTCTCCTTAACAGAATAAGCTAACAACTCCCCAAACTGAAACAAACTAAACCTCTATACTTACTCTTATTCCTTCCTGGAGTCCAGTTATTTTTGTTGCTTCTCTTACCTGCTCCAGCCATGTATACTATTGACAATGCCTTAATGTCTGTACCTTCATATATTTACAGACATCAATTACTCATCACAAAACTGTAGGGTGTGGTTGTCCTCACTTTTATAGCCCAAGACCCAGAAGCTCCTTAGTGTTGGTACCCATGATCACACACGCCAATACTGTAAAGTGCTTAGAAAGGCACGCGTTCAGTAAGTGTTAGCTAGACTTGTCAGAAGCCGGGTTCTCTCCACTTACCAAACCCCAATGATAGCCTGGATGGACCTCTTTCTTCAACAGCTGTGCTGGACTTAATTTAGGCAAAAGCTCCACGAGTGCAATGGAAATATTTCTGGTGACAAAGTCCCCGTTTAAATCCCGTTTGTTTAAACCTTATTCGGCTGACAGCTAGTTTATCACTAGTTACTACCAAATAGAGTGCTTGGGTAGATCTGAGTGACTCAATACCTGTTTCTTGATTTTAAAACAAGCTTTTTAATATGTTTGAAAGTAGATTTAATTAAATATGGCAACACTATACTGTGTCCTGTGCTAGACATTTTATACACATTTTAGCACTAAATCCTCCAAATTCCAACTGTTATGATCATTATTAGCCATATTACCATCTGTAATCTGGCTGATTTTAAAGATGGGGAAATCAAGGCCTAGGAAAGCTGTCATGCGTTGCCCCAGGTCACAGAGCTAGTAACGGGGTGTACAGGATTAAGAACAGCTTTCGCCTAGGGACAGACTCCTATATGATACACACACAAACCAAAAAGCCCAGAACAATTTCAAATATAAAAGAGTAAATTAAAATAAGCAAAAGCAAACATAGGACAAAGAAACGGAGGCTCAGCAAGGTTAAATAACTGGTCCAAGGTTACAGAGAGACTATCAGAACCAGAATCCGATGGCATATCTGTCTTGACTCCAAAGCATAGTTCATTTCCACCAAACCACACTACCACGGACACCTGGTAAGGGGTAGTATAAATATTCATTGAATTAATAAGTCTGAAAACAAAGTTGACAAGGAAGAGGGTTAAAAAAAAATGTAAAAGAGAAATGAAAATGGAAAGGTAGTTCACGGGCAAGGGAAAAAAGGAAAATACAAACACACCCTCCAACAGTTTTCCAAGCAGCGCATTCAGGGTGAGGCAAGGTGCTGGAACAAACTTTGCTCGGGTCCCGCCGGACACCCAAGCTGGCGGGCGCGGAGTCTTCAAAGAGATGGTTCCGGAGGAGCCTGCCTTGGAGCACAGCAGCGAAGTCCGGCCGCCTCCCGCGCCCACGCCCTCTCCCGACCGCGAGTCACCCGGCCTGGCAACACGCGACGACGACCGGAGGGCTGCCGCCTCTCCCTTCCGAGCTGCTGGTTTAAAAAGAAATACAAACACATGTCCCCAGGCAGCCCGCAGCCTCTCCTCGGGGTCTGGGCCCGAAGCTCGCTTCCCGGGTCGGCTGGACAGAAATGCGCCCGAGGGCCAGAGACCCTCGGGGCTGCAGCTCGTCTCCGGGCAGCGCCCGCCGCCCGCGGTCAGCCCAGCCCAGCCTAGCGGCGGAGGCGCACACAGCCCGGACCCGGATAGGCCCCAGACGGAGCTGGGGCGGCCGGGCAGGCGGGCGCCCTACAGGCCACGCGGGCCGGCAGTACCGGCGAGCAGCGTGCGCCGGCGGCTGGGCATTTCCTCTTCCTCCCTACGCGCTGCGCGGCGGCGCGGCGGCGGCCAGGCCAGGCCAGGCCGAGGCCCGGCTCGGGCGCCCGACCGCGGCCTGCTGGCTAGCGCGGGCAGGCGCCGCGCCGCCCCCGCCACG